>NW_025423264.1:0-244403 GCF_020497125.1 Mauremys mutica | reverse complement strand
TTTAAGAGGAGGCGTCCCTCTCCCTGTCAAAAGATCTTCCTCCTTCAGTTCAGTGACAGCCTGAATTGTTCCTTATCCCGGCAGAGCCGGAGGACTGAAAGCAGCAACATCAAACCCCTGTGTAGCTCGCAGGAATGGACATAAACACTCCCTGGTATCTGAGGAGATGTTCAGCTTTGCCCTTAGTCAACTACAAGGCCAAAGGGAAAGGAGGTGGCGCCAGGTATAAAGAGTGAAACACGACACATGATAGTTATGCCCATGGTGGCTGCAATATCTTTTGATGTACTTCTTCTTATCAGCAGTGTATTGTTTTCTCTGGAGTCCAGGCCTTGACCAAGAAATTTGTACCTTGATAAAATAATCGACTGCCCCTGGTGAAGGCAATGGACTTGACACCCACTGGGGTGTCCCTACACAGGTACAATACTAACAACATGGCTGCCTTTTAGCCATAGATTTTAATCAGGGCAATAAATTGAAACAAACCCCTGTTAAATCATTTCTCAGCCCAAGTCCTTCACCCACATTCCCTAGAGCATTGGGCCACCATGTGGACGTTTCATTTCTGACCTCAGTTTCACACAGAGACAAAATTTCCTTTGCACAGATCCATAAACAGCAAAACCTCGCTGTGTCTCTGGTCTGAGCCAGGGCATTTGATTCCAGTGAACCCTTCTCTCCTGCAATGGCGATGGTCAGACAGAGGGGACGTGGCACCTGCATCCCTGCCAGGGAGATATTGGCTCAGCTCTTTCTTTCTGCTGCTGTTGTTAGTCCATGAAACATCAAGGGTGGAATGCAAGGCTGAGTTCACGCACCAGCCCTCAGTGCCCCAGAGAAATCCTGCCCCCTGCTATTGGAACGATGTGCTGGAGATTTGAATGGGAAAGGGACTGTGAATTGTCAGAGTGGGGAATGAACAACAATCTACAGCAATGTCGTTCACACAAACACACTCTCATGCTGCTCCAGCCGGAAGGGAAATGGGCAGGAATTCTCACTGTTCACCCAAGGACACACTTACACTGATGCGCAGCCGTGAGTGTGCTGGGGAAGCTGGTCTGAGCAAACAATTTGAAGTGACAATTCAGTGAGAACAAAATCATCATGCAGTGAAATGGATGCATATCAAGTAGTTGTGGTCGAGTGGTTAAGGCGATGGGCTAGAAATCCATTGGGGTCTCCCTGCGCAGGTTCAAATCCTGCCGACTACACAAGCACTGTGCTGCTGTTATTATTATTGCAGTCTTAGTGCCTGAGCATCCACAGTGCGAACTGGAGATAAATCTAATTTCACTCTGTATACACTTAAAATGCTGCTGTGGCACTGCTATAGCACTTTGGAGTAGACCAGGGGTCTCAAACTCAAATGACCCCGAGGGCCGCATGCGGACTAGTGCATTGGACTGAGGGCCGCATCACTGACACGCCCCCTTGCTGCCCCTGGCCCCACCCCCAATCCACCCTTCCATGAGGCCCCGCCCCTGCCCTGTCTCTTCTCCACCTCCTCCCCTAAGCGCGCGGCTCCCCGCTCCTCCCCCCTCCCTCCTGGAAAGTGCTAAGCGCCACCAACAGCTGTTTGGTGGCTTGGCGGCGGGGCACTTAGGGCGGGTCCCGGAACAGAAGGGGCCCCCCACCGCCGAAGACCGGGCTGCGCTTCGGCGGCGGCGGGTCCCTCTTTTCCCCACCCCGGCCGGTCCCGCGGCCCACCCCCGCCCCGGCTGGTCCCGCTTCCCTCCCCCACCCCCCCGGCCCGGCCCGGCGGGTCTCGCTTCCCTCCCCCACCCCCGGCCCGGCCCGGCCCGGCCCGGCGGGTCTCGCTTCCCTTGCCGCCCCCCCCGGCCCGGCCCGGCCCGGCCCAGCCCCGGCGGGTCTCGCTTCCCTCCCCCACGGCCCGGCCCGGCCCGGCCCGCCCGCCCGGCGGGTCTCGCTTCCCTTCCCCCCCCCCCCCGCCCCGGCCCGGGCGGGTCCCGCTTCCCACCCAGACCCAGGCCCCGGCCCGCCCCGGCGGCTCCCGCTTCCCCCCCCCTTACCCGAGCGCGTCTCCGGCGAGGCCTGAGCTTCGGCCCGCGCAGAGCCGCGGGGGGAGGGGGCGGGCCTGGGAGCTCCACGCCGAGCGCAGCGCTCAGCCCAGAGCTCCCAGCCCCGCCCCCTCCCCACGCGGCTCGGATCGGGGCGGGGCTCAGGCACTCGGACGGAGACTCGGCGCTCTATGCGCCGAGGCTCCAGGAGAGGGGCGGAGGCGGGAGCCTCCGCTTTTCTTTTGGGGGCCCCTGCGGAGCCCGGGGCCCGGGGCAAATTGCCCCCTTTGCCCCCCCCTCTGGGCGGCCCTGGGGAGCTCTGCGGGCCGCAGGGAAGAGCTCCGCGGGCCGCATGTTTGAGACCCCTGGAGTAGACAGTGACTGGAGGGATTTTCCCATCCCTCTAATAGCTGCATGGACAGAACAATTCTTCCTTTTCTTTAGCACTAACTAACCCGGGATTAGGTCACCTTAACTCTATGAGTTTGTGTGGGGGGTCACACCCTGGGAGGACATCGCTTTGCCAGTTCAGTGCCCAGCGTACACCAGCCCTTAGATCCCTCTGGGTATTTCAATGCAGGCACTGACCTGTGAGAGGAAAACATCAGCTCACAAACACAGAGACTGAATTTCCCACATTTAATCTCGCTGCCACTTTCCAGAAAGTCACAAAATTCAATTCATTCTTGCTAGGACAGAGAAAAAATAAGTGAAACTAAGTTTTTTGGCTTGATTAAATAAAATTAAGTGTTTAATTAATATAGTAAAAATCTGTACTGATTCCTCTAACTAACACCATAGCGTGAAATAGGAACAGAGACAAATCTTGTCAGTGACGACTAATTTCACAAATGATCTTCCCATTATTAATTTCCACATTGCCCCTAGTGGAGGTCTGGGCATCTCCAGTGTCATTGTTCTGCGTTCACCTTCCCCTAGAATTGTTCTCGGACATTCGCTTTCCTCTGCAGCGTGGGGCACGGGTCACTTGCTGGAGGATTCCCTGCACCTTGAGGTCTTTAAGCCACAATTTGAGGACTTCAATAACTCAGACATAGGTTAGGGGTTTGTTACAGGAGTAGGTGAGTGAGATTCTGTGGCCTGCATTGTGCAGGAGGTCAGACTAGATGATCATAATGGTCCCTTCTGACCTTAAGTCTATGAATCTATGAATCTAGTCCCAAATTTGGAAAACTGTGCAGTTCAGAATGAGAATAGTGACCCCGTCTCCTTCCTGCACCTGCTCTACATTGCTCCACAGCAGCTTCTCCACCTGCAGAGTCACCCCAGCACTGCAGTGCAGCCGCCCAGGGTTCAGCAGGGGCCCCTGGCAAGGACCGTGGGTGCAGCTAACAGCCCGGTGTGCCTGGCCCTGACGCAGCTGTAAAAAAGCAACACTCCCCCCAGAAGTACAGAGACTGAATTCCTTAACTTTAACATCATGACCCCCTGTAGAAAGCCACACGTCAGTTGTATTTTCACAGGGAGATGCAAAAATCAAATGACCAATTTTTAAGCTGAGTAAATAAATTTGAGGAGATAGTTATTAACCTCACAAAAATATATTAAAGATCCCTCAACATAACACCTGAAGGTGAAATATGAACAGAGACAAACCTTGTCAGCAAAGGCTCATTTCCCAAACGATCCTCAAAATGTTACTAATTTCCACCCTTCCTCCGCAGGAGCTCTGTGCAGTGTAACTGTTCTGCAGGCAGCTTCCCATTCAATGCTGTTGTGGGACATTCCCAGACCTGGGAATGTACCAACGACAGAATTTGAAGAGCAAACCTGGCTCCCCGCACCAGGCGGGATTTGAGTGTTTTGTCCCTGTCACTTAGTGTTTATCAATAGCACAGACGCCCTGGGCAGGACTCCAGGCTCTGCTTGAGGGATCCTGGCACAGGGGCTGCAGGGGGAGAAAGGACTGTAGATTCTGACCTGGAGAGGAGGTAATAAGTGAAGGGGGCATTTTTTATTAGCCCCCTCCTGAGGGTCCCCAGGTCTGGAATTCTACATTCCACAGGCCAAATGAGGGGGTGATGCCACTTGGCTAATGAAAACCAGTGCTTCAGGTGAAGTTTGAACTCACAAACTCAGCATAGCTCCTTTCAGCACTGCTCTATAAGTACCGTACACTAACCAATTGTGCCACTCAAGCACATGCTAATTGTGATTCTCCAAAACCCCTAGGTTGATACAGGCAAGGAGTGACCCCAAAACATTCTCAGTGGGGTTGAGACCAGGTAGCGACAAGTGTTGTACTCGGTGGGGTGGATTTTTCTTAAGGGTTCCAGGCCCCATTTGACCCTTTTGTTCTTCCCTGTGTAATAACAGGGCTGGTTAAGACTCAATGGAGAGTCTTGCTATAGACCAACAGATCTGAAATCACTGATAACCAGCTCTAAGCATTAGTCCTGCTTTGGGACAGTGTCTCTCGTGCAAGAAACTGCCCAGTCTGCGCTAGCAGTGAGGCTCCCTCACTAACAGCTGAAATCAGGGAGAGCTGTGTGAAGTGCAGGGCCCCAGGGGTGCCTGAACAGGGGGGAACAACACCCCAGGTGCCCAGAGGAGGAGAGGTGTGTTGGGCTCCAGCCTGGGACTCTTCCTCCCTCCTGCCTAGCCCTGACTATGAAGCCTGGCCCTGGAACTCCTTCCTTCAAGTGCCATGTGAGCAAGAGGAAGAGTGTGGCAGCTGCAGGGACCAAAGTTATGGACATCAGGTGAAGCAGCAAGAAACAAGCATATGATCAATCGACAGAAATCTCTAGCCAGACTGTTAAGTTCTAAGACCCCAACCTAGAGCCGCCAGCCCATTGAACCAGCCGGACCAAAGACCTATCTCCAGTGGGGATCAGTCACCCAGCAGGAGGGAAAAACCTCACTCTAGTTGACCCTGAGAGAAGGTAGCCAAACACATTGAGCTCCAGGGCTTTGTAGCAAAGCAACGTATCGCCACGAGGTCCCACTGAGATTTAAACTCAGATTCCAGGATTCAAAGTCCTGAGTGGGGCCCATTACACCATGGGACCTGCTGCTGTTTCATTTTCTAGACCCCTGTGACTCTTGGCTGGTTTGCCCTCTGCACTTATTGCTTCCCACCAGTGGCTTCCTCTCGCAGGACTCTCTCTCCTCCTCCAGCGACTGTGGTCCTGCTCTACCAGATCCGCGGGTCCTGCCCTGAGTCCCCACATCCCCCTGCTTTGTCTCCATTCCCTGCAGGCTGCAAAAATGTCAGGGGAGGCTGCTCCTCCCTTCACTTGGTGCTCCTGCTCATATCGGCCAGCTGCAGCCTCATCTCCTGGAACTCGGGCAGCTGTCGCTTGATCCGGTCGTACAGTCACACGCTGACTGGCTCCCCTGCCTGGATGGTCTTGTGGAAATCCCACAGGCGACGCTGCAGGAGTTGGCACTGTTGGTTTCTTTAATGTTGTGGTGTTTGCCCGACTGCCGGAACAAAGCCGCCAACTCCTCCCTGACTGACTCCCACCAATCTCCCTGGTTGCCATAGGACCCTCTGATGCTTTCCAGTTCTGCCAACACCGCCAGGCCTCGCCCCCCTGCTCCTTTATCTTGCAAGCTCTGGATGTTCATCTTCCAATATCCTCTGCCCTGGGTCAGGGAATTGCCCACATTGAGCACACAGTGAGAGCTGCGTGATCCGAACAGTCCATTGGTACCACCTGCACTGGGCTGTCGACGTGCTCTCCTTCATGTAAATCCGGTCAGTGCAACTCCTGGCCTTTCCCCACAGAAAGGTGTATCCCCTCTGCAGCTGGTGTGAGCTTGGGTCAGAGGTATAGGAGGCTACCGCCCGCCCTCCACTGGGTCCACTGTGGAGAAACTAAGCCGACCTCGCTACAGACCTGTGCCAGGTAGTGCTCATCATAGAAGAGTTTCCTCTGGCGGTTGGGAAAACAGGACCAGCAGTCCTCAGGCCAGTGCGACAATTGAAATCTCCCCCCCCCCCCACCCACCCGACACCAAAAACCGTGCGGTCTAGAGGAAGGGAGCCAGTTCCTTCATAGACCTTTCCTTTTACACCTTAACTGGGGACCATACACACTAATATAGCCAGAACCAGTGCTGCAGAGCACAAAGCCCACCAGTAATGCCCTCCCTGGTGGGAGCTCCAGCCCCTTCTGTACTCGCACCGCAAAATGTGAAGAACAAGACTCCAACCCCCTCGTTCTTCACTTGCCTGGAGGACCAGAGAGATGGGCCCTTCCACCAATCACCCTCTGCCTATCAAGCTACCCTAGAGTTGTTAATGTGCATTTCCTGAACACCCACCATGGCCAAGCCCAGCTGCTCCTAGCCAATGAACATGAAGCATCTCCTCCTGGGCCCCCAAATCCCTTCCACCTTCCCAGATGCCCCTTCCCTGGTACTGCCCTCCCTCAGCTGCACAGAAGAGTTTTCATCCCCTTTTCCTGCCTGTCACTGCCCAGCACCTCCTCTGGCACCATTCCTGAGGGCCACCCTGCCTCACTCTCTTCATGCCAAATTGGGTCCACCAATAACTCATGTAGGAGAGACAGCTCCCATCCCTCATTGTTAAGGGTCAGGCCAGCCAACTAGGGGCAGAAGCCCACAGCTCTTTTTTTCCCCTATTGCAGAGCCCAAGAACTCACCTTGGGTGCAGGCACCCCTGCGCTCCCAGAGGGAAAGCCACCACTGTACAAAGAGGGAATGAAAGGGCCTGCTAAAGACTGGGATTGAACCAGGAACCTTTAGATTTTCAGTCTAACACTCTCCCAACTGAGCTACTTTGGCAGTTGTGTGCTAGTATTTTGGCCTGTTGCTTCTCTGTCCAGGAGGTTTTTGCAGCCGTTGCACACAAAAAGGATGTCATTGGGAGCGGCCCATGAAGACAAGACTCACTTTTCCCTGCCTTGCTCAGCTTGACTTGCTGCCTCACCCCGTTCCTGCCCTAGTGCCTGGGTTGACCTGGTGGCGGAAGGGGACTGGGGGCCAGTGGTGCGGGGAGGAAGTTTAGCTGGACCCTGAGCTAGACTAGACCCTGGCGGTGAGAGTCTGGCCACCACCTGCCGCCCCACCCTGTTGTCCTGGCTTCCCCCACTGGGTGTCATTTCGGGAGGGAAGTGGGGCTTCTGCCTCCCCTCCCCGATTTTCACACCGCAGAGGAGTGCGAACAGGAAAACGAACGGCTGCTCCACACCCCCACCGGAGGAACCCGGCGCCCTTAGCTGTGGGGAGTAAGAAGTGGCTGTTGGCTCCCTACCTGCACCCCACTGAACAGCTGGTCACTGGCAAGTGGGAGGTGCTGAAGGGGAAGAGGAGGAGCTTGTCAGCAAGGCCTGTAGTGGGGCAGGGGGGAGCTGGCTGCCAGTGGGCGCTGAGCACCATTTTTTTCTGTTGGTTCTGCAGCCCCGTAGCTCCCATGGAGTCGCTGACTCAGCTCCTTTCGCACTCTAGAGAGAGGAGCAGAACCAGGGCTATGGCTGATCTATGGGGCACCAGGTGAGTGGCAGAGGCTTCAGGTGCTGAGAGTTTGCCTGACCCCTCAGGGACACAGTGTGAGGGGGTGTCCCAGGGATCTCTATGAAAGGAGCAGAACAGGATTTACTTGGGGTGGGGAGAGAATTGAGAGTGTCTCAGGGAGTTGTACAGAGGTGTTGCCTGGGTGAGAGACTGGCTAAAACACAGGCCTCGCTGTGAGCAGGATTTGAACCTGCGCAGGGGAACCCTATTGGATTTCAAGACCAACACCTTAACCACTCGGCCATCACAGCTGTGAGCACAAAACTGCCCCAATGCCAGAGAAACTGGTAAATAATCCCAATGCCCAGGCGTAAAGTCATCTGAACTACAGAATTCCCACCGCAAACCTGGCTCCCAAAGCACAGGGGGTTTGTTCTGTTTGCTTAGCCAGGTGCCACAGGAGTCTTTGCTGCTTTTACAGATCCAGACTAACACGGCTACCCCTCTGATACTCCTAGTGACACTCTCCAATGGATCCCCATCCTCCACCCACCTTGAGCTAGGTAGGAGCGGATCATTATTATCCCTACTTGAAAGAGGGAGAAGCCAAGGCTGAGAAAGGAGAATTGATTTGTCTTAGGTCACACAGCCAGTCAGTGGCAGAGTTGGGAATAGGACCCAAGAGCACTGATTTTCATACTAACCATCAGATCGTGAATTTCAAACACTAAATGACCTGAATAAAGTGCTCTCAGATGAGCTCCAGACCAACAACAGTGCACAGTAATTATTCAGCAAGTATTTGGGGAGAACTGCAACGTTACAGAGAATCATGAACTGCTCAGGGACAATTAATGCAGCAAAATTTGTCAACATATAACAGGTTCTGACTTATTTCCTTGGTCTTAAAAGAGAACAACAAGGACCTGTCAATAACCCCCTGCTCAGCCAATCAGGGTAGAGACAGGGTAGAGACAGGACGGGAGGCTGAGGGTTCTCACCAGAGAGCCCAAAGGATGGCCCATGTCACCGGTGGGGATCACTGCCCGAGCACTATTTCAGCCCCACATTTTTGGGTGGACCTTCCACAGTGGGAGCTGCCGAGCACTCCCCCGCAACACACACATACAGACACACACATACACACACACCACTCCTGGTGTTGGGCGGGGAACAGGTGAAAGGACAAAAGAAGCAAGAGACAAAGAGAAAGGAGGACGGGATGGATGGAGGAAAAGGCGAAACAAAAAGGACAAACCCTAATGACCCAAGTGATTTTAAGGGACAAAATCCCAGGTGCGGAATAAAATTCTGCCTCCTTAAGTTCGTGTTTTCCATGCCTAGAATTCAACTGTCACCAGATGGATCAGACTGAACAGGTTTCAAATCTCGAGGAGGCTCTTACCTTCTAAACAGGGACGGCTGTTTTCTAGTAAAATCACTAAAACGGGAGGAGAAAACTCAAAAGAGGTTCCTCCTGGTGCTCACGTACGTGAACCCGAATACTCTCTCAGTCCTCAAAGAGAGACCTGGAGAAGGAGACTTGCTGAAGCAAAGCCACAGGGGTCTCTGAAGTTTCCCTGGCCCCTCACGCCTGTCCTGCCTGGCTGATGTCAGCATCTCTCTGTGAGGTCACCACCTCCCCACCATCTTTGACCAATAGTCTGAGGTCCTGCAAAAAGACTTTGTGATGTCACTGCCACACCCCTCCCTTGCTGTGCTAATGTCCTGCCCCTGCCCAGGCACTTTGGAGGTTTGAGCTGCTCCCTGTGGATCACCCCACTCAAGGAGCGTTCGTTCTAGGAAGCAAGCCGGCTAGACAGGAGAACATCAGACGCTGCTCCCAATGCTACACTCAGTTTTTCAGAAATTAGTCGACTTTATGGCCAGAAGAGACCATTAGAGCATCTAATCTGACCCCCTGCATATCACAGGCCTCCTGTATGACACAAGAGCTACTTTTGGGGCAAACACATTCCAGAAAGGCATCTAATCTTCACTGAATGACATCAGGACATGGCGAATCCACCACTTTCCTTGGTAGCTTGTTCCTGTGGTGAATCATCCTCGCTGTTGAATATTTGTGTCTTATTTGTAATATGAATTTGTCTCTTTTCACCTTCCAGCCACTGGGTCTTGTTATGCCTTTCTCTGCTAGATTAAAGAGCCCTTTAATACACAACCTTTTCTCTCCATTAAGGCCCTTCAACACTTCAATGAAGTCACCTTTCAATCTTCTTTTGATAAGCTAAAAAGGTTGAGCTTGTTCAATAGCTCACTAGAAGGCATTTTTTCCAGCCTTCAGAACATTTATCATCAGACTCCTGAACTTCAACTGGATGTGGTTCTTTGTTCTTCTGCACAACATAGCTCCTGGAGAAGAGGGATCTGTAAATGTACATTCGTATGATACCTTTGTTTAATTGATGAAAACATAAACTAGACACTTAGAGGATTGGAACTGATTTCAGCTGATGGACAGCTTTGCTAGGTTTTTAATGCATTTGGACAGCAAAATGTTGAGTGTTTACATTCATATCAAGCACTCCCGTACAGAGGAGCTCCTGAACATAATGGAGAATGGAAATGAAAATGTTTTCCTTTTTTTTTTTAACAAAAGGAAGAAGGTTATAAGAGAACAATGGGGTTTGAACTGCAGTTAAGCACTCTACCACTGAGCTAGACCCCCATGACAACAGGCGTATGGAATCGTGATGTCCAGGACTTTGAAGGACAAACCCTGATTCATCGAGGTCCTTTGCCATTCCCAGACCACGGGTTGTTTTAAAAATGGGGTTTGATTAAACTTCTTAAATGTGGCAAACACCACAGCTTGCACACCCACCGATATAGCTTTTCCCACTGACATAGCAGCCACCTCTTGAGAAGTGGATTAACTACACCCACAGGAAAACTCTCTCCCATTGGCATAGAGCAGTGGTTCTCAAACTGTGAGTCAGGACCCTAAAGTGGGTCGTGACCCTGTTTTAATGGGGTCGCCAGGGCTGGCATTAGACTTGTAGGTGCCTGGGGCTGAAGCCAAATGTCTGAGCCCCACCACCCAGGGCTGAATCCCTCAAGCTCTGGTTTTGCCCTCCCCTAACTGGGGCAGGGCTCAGGCTTTGTCTCCCCTGCCTCTGTTCAGTGTGGAGGGGCTTGGTCCCTCTTTCCAGGGCCATGTAGTAAGATGTTTTTTTTTTGGCAGGAAGGGGTTGCAGTGAAAGGAAGTTTGAGAAACCCTGGCATAGAGCCTCTGAATATGTCTAGACTTGGCTCCCTGTGGCAGATCAGACACTGAAAGTACAGCCATGGAGACACCACACACCAGCCTTGCCTACCAGGCAAGAATCAAACCTCCACAGAAAGACGCCTGTTGTTTTCTAACCCATCTCCCTAAGCCCTCAGCCACCACCACTTAACAAAGGGGCTTTTCTACACTATGGTTCTGGTCTCACTGAAGGGTCATTTCCAGTTGTTTGCTCAGACCAGCATTAGTGAAAATGGTGCCCTGGGCAAAGCTTGTACTTTGGCACTTCCCCATTGCCTCTGGACGATCCCCACTCCCCCTTTACCGCTAGCTCCTGCACTCACAGCCCTTGCACCTCCTTCACCCCTAACTCCTGCCCCCTCCTGTGCCCCCTTTGCCCTTAACTCCCTGGGCCACCAGCCATTGCCCCTCTCAGGCAGCCCATTCACATGGTTCCAGTGCTGGAGCCCCCACACTTGTTCTCCCTTTCCCTGGGCTTTGGCATCACTAGTCCCTGATTAGCGAGTAGGGTTCAGTGGTCCCCAAAATGTGGGGCATGACTCCTAGGGGGACACAGAGGAACATTCATGGGGGCACCTCAGGGTCCGAGCCAGCCCCCATGGAGGGAGCAGCACTCAGCCCCACTCTGCCCCAGCTCTTCCCCAACCCCACCCTCAGCCTGGGCCTCTGGCTCCCAGCTCGGCCTCTGTGGGATTGTTGTGCATGAGAGTGTGAGAAACTGACATGCAAGTTTCAAGGATGAAGCTAGTTCTTATCTGCTGGGAGACAATAACAGGATAATGAATTAGAGGGTTGGCCAGGATGTTAAATAGCCAATGAAGTTACAGCTGTGCCTGTCTGCACCTTATTAACCAATTAGCAATTGCTTGATTGCCTGCATTAATTGTATAAATGAAATATGCTGGGGAGAAATAAAGGACTTAGCTGCCAATCATACTGACTGAAGAGCTTTGTTCATGCCCGCTTGAGAGGCACCGAGACGCAACAAATGGTGACCCCGACGTGATTCGTATTGAATCATGATAGTGTCGGGAGCCTGAGCCCAGAGGCGAACGGCCAGGAGCCTGAGCCCAGAGGCGGGGAGTGCCTATCCGACGTGATTCGTATCGAATGCTGAAAGTGTCGGTGGCCTAGTCTCGGTGGCCTGTTCCAGGCGGAAGAGCCGCGGCGGGGAGTGCTGGAGAAGGGCCGGCCCCCGGGCGTCCAAAGGAGAGGCGCATCTGAGCTCAGAGGTGAGCGGCTAATATGGGAACCGCTGCATCAGCGGAACAAAGATAACACAGAAGCCCCCGGGCGTCCAACAGAGACGCGGTGAGCGGCTGGGAGCCACAGGGGAGAGTGCCGGAGACGCCCCCGGGCGTCCAACAGAGACGCGCGCCTGAGCTCAGGGGCGAGCGTCCGAAAAGAGAGGCGCACCCAAGCTCAGATATGAGTACCGCTGTATCAGCTGAAGAAAAGATAACATAGAAGTTTTATTTGCACATTATGAACCGACAAAGGGAAAAGATCTTCCCTGCTGCACTGATTCACTTATTAAGAAGAGAGGGGGAGTTGTGGAGGCTCCTCCTGACCGGCCTTCGGGCACAGGACGAGGAGGTGCTCCGCTGGAAGCGAGCCCTGGACGGGAAGACGTTGGAGTGCATGGCGCAGGCAGAGGCTTGTGCCGGGGCCCCGGAGGTCGTTCGGACCTACAGAAGCCCGGAGAAGGCATCCCACGCTGGCTGGTTTGAGCCTGGGACAGTGCTGGGAAAATCATTATGCTTCTCCGGTATGAGCAGCGATAGCTGACACAGGATTTACAGATTAAAAGAAGCCAAGCAGGGAAGGAAAAGGAACAGCATGAGTTAACAAGGCAAGAAAGCTCATTTATTATTTTTTTTTGGCCCAGCCAAGGACATTGCTTGCAACTGAGACTTGGCGAACGGCCAAGAGAAAGGGGGGGGCTTGACTGTGCTCAGGCCGCTGGAATAGCTGTAAAACTCGGCCTGGCATTACCGGAATGTGTCAGATTTCTTTTCTTATGGGTAAAGAAACGCTACAAAAAGGACTGACTGCTTGGACCCATGATTTTTATTGCAAAAGACCCCTTCATATTAGGAGAATTTTCCTACTGATGATTGGCCTAATTTTTTTTTTTTAGTTCCATTGTGCTTTTAAACAGCAGCAATAAAGGACAAGGTAATGTGCTGGCTAATTTTTCCCTTGTCCGCTGCAGCCCCCACGTTCTGGGTATTTCCCCCGTAAAAGCTGAACCACAATGGTGGTGAAAAAGGAGAAAAAACACTCACAGTATTGACATTGCCAAAGTCCAGAAATTCCTGACTAAAAAGACATTGAGAACTGATCCTGGTGAAGAGACAAAGAATTGTACACTGGCAGGAAGAAATTTGGGACTCCTGCTGAGAAATGTGATATTAATTGGATTTTGGGATTTATTTTACAGGCTGTGCCCTGTGTTTTGGATAAATCCTTTAGTATGTATAGCCCACCCTAATTGGATTGTAAATGATATGTCCTTTTTTTATTGAGGCTGAGAAAGCATTGCCGTGGGAGCTAGTATGCTTGAAGTTTTGAATGGCCAGCTGATGGCCATTCGGAGTGATTTTGAGCACCAGGATAGCCCACTGCCCTTACAAATATATTAGGAGTGCCATTTGATTTGGAGTTGTACAAATATATTTTGACATTGTTTAAGTAAAAGTGTAAATATTTGCAGTGCCCCTCCCCAGCATGTAAACCGGTTGAGTTGGGGGGTGAGAGCTTTTACATATTGAACCCTGCCGGGTTCATGGGGAGGATGAATGTGAAATTATTGCCCCAGCTTTTTAGAGTTTAATTGTTTTTTGTTTTTCAAGTTTGAGAAAACTCAGCCAAAGGGTTTGTTGAGTATTCTCAAGGGGGGAGTTGTGTGTTATTTAGGCATAAATTTAGGTAATTTGGGAGAATGGCTTTGAATTTATGTGACCCTAAGAATTTTTATGTAAAGTGTTTTTTGTTAGTTTGTTTAGATTTTTTGTTAATTTTGTGTTATGTGCTGATTATTGGCCGTTGTAGACTGTTTGATATTAGATGTGGCCTATATTATAATAGACAGCGTATTTGGAGAGGAAATATGGATCGGGCCCAGGCAGGCACGCAATAGATAGAGAATTTGAAGGGAAAACAGGATCGGGCCCAAGCGGACAGGCAACAGATAAGGCTTGGAAAGCTGGCTGAAAAACTCTTGAGGGCGTAGCGAGACTAAAAGTTTAACTCTATGGTTGCCAGAGGGAATAAAGGTTGAATTTTGTAAAAATGCTTAGAGAAAAGTTTTTGGTGTTTTGAAATGTTTGTAAATAAATTTAGGCAAGAAATTAGTTTGCAATTGTTTGGCCATGAATATTTTGTTGCATTAGTTGAAGATTGTATATTGTGCTATGTAATTGTAATTGTATTAGGCTAAGGGCATATAAGTGGTGATGTTTTTTTTTAGTGTTTAAAATTAGAAGCTAATAGTAAGAAATTTTAAGCTGTGATTAGCTTTGAATTTTAGGAGTAAGCTAGGAGCAATTGTATTAATGTAAATGATTTATTTGATGAAGTAATTTTTTTTTGTTTTGCCTGCTAGCTATATAGGGTTTTGGTATATTTTAAGTAATGATTAATTGCCCAGTAGGGGTAGTTTTGTTTTTGTTTTTTAGATATTAAAGAAAATTGGTGTTAGCTGTATAGCATTTAATGTACCATGTAATTAATTATGGAGTTTGAATTTATGTTTTATGTTTTATGTTTGTTTGTGATATGTGTTTCTGGCCAGAAAGAATTGTGATTTTGTTAAAATGTTTATGTGGTTTATGTTGTGTTTTTCCTGCTAGGACCCCCCCCCCCTCAGTGTCAGTTTGATCACCTGACACATGGGGGATGGATTGGTAATAGAAATTTGTCACGATTTGGTGTGCAATAGAGATTGGGGGAACCCTGCAGAATTTATACCATTTCTGTGTTTGATTTTGTGTATTTATGTTTGTTTTGTTTGATGTTGTTGGTGTTGTATGTTATGAATTGCATGGTTATGGATAAGCCTTATATATTGAGGAAGTATTATTTGGCTTTTAGTTTTGTTTTGCTTAATTGGTTATTGTTAATTTTTTATGTGTTTAGGAATAGGGGGGAGATGTCCGGTTGCATCTTCCCTATGCTGCCTTGGTGGAAAATTACAGCAGCGTGGTCACAAGAACAGAGGGATGAGATAAAGTTGTTATGAGAAAGTAGGGAACTGCCAGAGCGAGGCAAATGCCAGGTGGCCTAGCTGAGATTGTTTTCAAGGTCCCAGATGGATTCCGGCGAAGTGGGTCCGGCCTTGGCTGATTTTGGCGCAGAGTGCCATACATACAACGGCCTTCTGCCTGCTGCCCCATGTTGCTGCAGTGGAAGCCCTTATTGGAAATCTGCTTTGTGGGTGTTTGCACATTGGCAGAACCCTCCTGGCCCCTTGGGCCATTTGCATTACCTGGAGGGGGGATGTGATAGGTGAGAGCAGGGTACTGCGGAAGATATTGTTACGGTTTAGTTAGATAGCTGGTGTTTTTATTTGCCCTTTGTTTTGGCTTGTGTGTATGTAGTATTGATATTGTGAGTTGGGATTGTTTTGCTGTGCCTTCCTTTTTTTTTATGAGAAGAGGGGGGAAGTGTGGGATTGTTGTGCATGAGAGTGTGAGAAACTGACATGCAAGTTTCAAGGATGAAGCTAGTTCTTATCTGCTGGGAGACTATAACAGGATAATGAATTAGAGGGTTGGCCAGGATGTTAAATAGCCAATGAAGTTACAGCTGTGCCTGTCTGCACCTTATTAACCAATTAGCAATTGCTTGATTGCCTGCATTAATTGTATAAATGAAATATGCTGGGGAGAAATAAAGGACTTAGCTGCCAATCATACTGACTGAAGAGCTTTGTTCATGCCCGCTTGAGAGGCACCGAGACGCAACAGGCCTGGACCCCCTTACCCCTGTCTGCACCCCTCTCCCCAGCAAGCCACAGCCCCACTCTCAGCCCCGGTTCTTGACCGCGGCTTCCGCGGGGCCACAGCCATGGCTAAGAGGGCACAGTGTGAAATGTTTGGGGACCACTGGTTTAGGGTGATGTTCTCAATCACTTCTACAAAGTCCAATAAAAGCTATTCCTCACCCACCTACCCCTCCATCAGGACCAACTAGGTATGTTCTGCTGCCCCTCACTCATGCAGGAAGGATAATAACATTTCATTCCACTCAATCCTAAAGTGATTTGTAACCCAACACCACCAAAACTGGTCATTTTGGGAAAGTGGCCCCATCATGCTGCATACCTAGGCAGAGTAGGTGTGTCTGTGCAAACACGGTCTGTTCCTGAAGTCTTTCCCCCAGCTCCTCACTAGGTGTGAGGGGGGAGCTCATTCAGCCTCTGCTTCTGCTTAGTATTTAAAAACTCCTTATTGTCCCTAGCTCTGCTGGCCTTAGATTTCTATTCCTGTCTTTTGCTTAACAGCTCAGATGAGGTGGCTGAGTGGTTAAGGTGATGGACTGCTAATCCATGGTGCTCTGCACGCATGGGTTCGAATCCCATCCTCATCGGATGCGTTTAGTCATCATCCCCTCCTTTGTAGACAACCATGTCCCCCTTTGGTACAATGACAGATCAAACAATGTTGCTTCTTGCAAACAGAAACCCAAACTCCCTTGCTTAAAATAAAATGTCTAAATCCCAGATTTCTTTAAAAAAAAATTCTCTAGTGCTGTATTTCTTAGTTTTTATCTCAAAAGGGAACATCCTCATCATCTCCCCCAAACACCCTGGGACCTGCCCAAATTATTAAAATACCCTCAACCAGAGCAAGGCCAGAGCAGTGAACCAGAGCTAGTGTCTAGGCCAAGCTGTTCTGAAGGAGGCAACTCAAACATTTTCTCCCTGCTTCCCTTGGCAAGGTCTGACTGAGAAAACAAAATTCCCCAAACTGGAAATTTTCTGCTGAAAAACCAATACTAGTCTGTTTGGGGACTTTGGTTTGCAAGTATTATTGTTATTATTCTCTTCTGATTTCTGAATCAGTTCAGTTCAGTCCTTGTTCTCCAGGTGTGTTTCCAGCTGCTGAGTTGTGGGGGAGAGAGGCCAAGTCATGATGTCTCTTCCTCTCTTTCATAGTTTCTTCCAACTTGCTAGGAAGCTCCTTTGCTATGATGTGAGTCAAGCAGTGTCCATTGTCTCTGTGCTATCTTGGAGAAGCCTGCATTGTACACGGTTCCTGGGATAGTCCTTTGGAGTGTGGATCCCTTCAATGGGCCAGCAGCGAGTCTGGCGCCTCCCTTGTCGCACCTGAAAGGCTGGTGGGGGGCATTTCCCAACCTCATAACATATATCAGTAATGCACACAGAGCAAAACTTCATAACTTCCCAACCAATGCGAGCACACACAAGCCAACACGATATTAATGTTCAACAGATCAAGACTTTTGAAATGATACTTCACCAGGCAGACTTTGTACAAACCATGGCATCATTATATGAGAGTGGTGAATATGGGGCTTCCAGGTGCTGCTTTGAGCACAGCGTGCCACACCTGGGCTTACATTGCAGTGGAGACGTACTCTTAGAGTCCATCTCTCCTGGGATAAAGATGGCAGCAGGGCTGGCCTGGGTCATCTGACTTGGGCTCCTGGACGTAAAGCTGAGGGGCTAAAAACTGTGGTGCAGATATTTGTGTTCACACTGAAGCCTGGGTTCAGAAACCCTCGCCCCTCATGGGGCCTCAGAGGTTGGGCTCAAGCCCATTTGTCTGCACTGTAATTTTATAGTCTTGCAGCCCCAGCTCCATAACCCTGAGTCAGCTGACCCGGGCTTTGGGACAGGTGCCCTGGGTGTGTTAATCACAGTGTAGATGTAACATTAGGCTACATCTCCAGTGCAATGAAACACTCTCGGCTGGCCCGTGTTGGATTAATCAGGATCACGCGGCTTGGTCTGGAGTAAAGATGTAGTGTCCATGTCTGGGCTCAGGCTCAGTCCCCTGCTCCAGGAGCCCAGAAGGGTGGGAGGGAGTTTAGCGAGTGGAAATGGTGAAACCGTATTGAGGGGACTGGACCACTGACCTATCAGCTCTTAACACCCAAACTTTCAGTAACTCTATTGTCAGTGCCTGTGAATGTAATTCAAACCATAAGAAAAGCCACACTGGGCTAGAGCAAAGGTCCATCTAGCTCTGAATCTTGTCTTCTGACAGTAGCCAATACAAGGTGCCCCAAAAGCCACTCCCGAAGTTACCACTGGGAGTTGAACCCAGGATCTCCTGTTTACAAAACAGGGGGTTTAACCAGATAAGCCATGGTACCTGCTGTTACTTGAAGCATTGTGCTGCCCACACCTGACTCTCTGCCAATCCCCACTGGGCCCTGACAAGCTTTGCTCGTGTTTGGATTCTGTAAAGCAGAGGAGCAGGGGAAGGTTTACTCCCAAGGTGTGTGAGTGATTATTTGCACAGGTCTACGCTACAAAATTAGGTCGGTGTAACTACATTACTTAGAGGTGTAAAAAATGTAACCCCTCCCCCCCAAGCAATGCAGTTATATCAACCTAATCCCGGTGTAGATAGCGGCTCAGCTGTCAGAACTTTCTGGAGCTATGAAAGGGGAGAGGCCCAGCCTCTGCAGCAGGAATGCAGGGCAGGCAAGTTCACCGCAGGCATTGTAGGATACTGGAGGCGGCCACTTATGGTGATATAATGAACAGCAGCATTTACACTGACAATTTGTCGCTTTAAGTTTGCTGCAAAAAGCTCTAGGCCTCTCGTCGAGGTTGGGATTGAGGGGCACTGGGAATAGGAGGGGCTGTGGGTTGGGACAGAGGAGAAGGGTGCCGACCAAGGGAGCATTGTGTGTTTTTCACACAACTGAGCAATATAATGATGCTGAAATAACTTTGTAGTGCAGACCTGGCCAAAGATTCACACACACACACAGCTTGCAAGGAAAACCTCACCTGCTCCTCTGCTTTGCAGAATCCAAACACATGGAAAGCTTGTCAGGCCCTGGTGGGGATGGCAGGGAGTCATGTGTGGGCAGACACTGTGTTTTAGCCACAGGCAGGCACCATGGCTTAGCTGGCTAAAACACCTGTCTTGTAAGCAGGAGATCCTGTGTTCAACTCCCAGTAGTGCCTTGTTGATTCACTCTTGGAGCACCTGGTATTGGCTACTGTCAGAGGACAAAACAGAGAACTAGATGGACCTTTGGTCCAGTCCAGTCTGGTTTAAATTACACTTACAGGCACTGATAATAGAGTTGATGAAAGTTTGGGAGTTAAGAGCTGATAGGTCAGTGTTCTAGCCTGTCCAGTCTTTTCCCTACACCCCCCCTGAATTTTCCCAACACCCCCTCCCCCAGTTTTGTGAGCTAGTTACATACCCATTTAGTGACTGTTTGGAAATCTGAATTTAAACTGAAACATTAATACACACTTTAAAAGCTTATATAGTGTATGATAAAATATGTGTATCTGAAAAAGTATAATAGATTTGAAAAGTATGAACATAGACTAGCTTCCTTGCTTCCTTATACAGCTGTTTTTTATGATGTCAGTGCATTCATTTCGGTGATGTTGGCAACCTAATAATTTCAAATGATGATTTGTAAGCAAAGTCTAAATGAGTTCTCCCTGACAGCTAGTGATGAGCTGGGGGCTAAAGCTTCAGGGCCAGATTATATTTACATTCACACCTAATCTACCTAGGTATCCAGCAAACAGAGCTGTGTTGTCCAAGTGATAGATTTTGGCTGGGGTTGGGTTACAAGCCACTTGAATGTAGGGGGAAGAGGGGATGAAATGTTGTTCTTATTGTATGAGTAAAGGGCAGTAGAACTGTACTTAGCCTGTGATGATTTGAAGGCATCAAGAGAGAGGGTGGGGACCTGTCCCTCTCCACTGTTTAAAGACAGAGCTGATTAGGCTCAATAGATAGTCTTTTGTTCTGTTAAGTGACCACTGCAGCCGAAATCACTGACAATCAGGTCTAAGTGCTTAGTCCTGTTGTGGGGACAGTGTTCCTGTGGGTACAGTGTTTTTGTGTAAGAGACAGCCCAGACTGCTCTAGCAGCGAGGTTCCTGCACTGAGAGCTCAGTTGAAATCACTGAGAGCTGGTGGAACCTCAAGAGACCAACTCGCAGAGATCACAGTGGTAGGTGACAGCAGAAGGTGACTGTGCAGGGCCATTGGCAACAGAGCGGTGGAGTGAACGGTGGCACAACGAACAGCCATGGCCAGAGCGAACTGTGCCTTTTTGTCCCCCACCTGGGAGGTGTACTCACATGAAAGTGAAGTCTGAGTCTCCACTGACCAAGGACAACACCGGTGAGTGGAGTGCGGTGGAGGGAAAAGTGAGGGGCACGTTAAATAACCATTTGTTTGTTGGACTATATTTTAGTCACTTTGATCCAGAATGCTAGATTTGTGACTGGGAATGGAAACTTATATAAATATGTTTCCCATTGGCCATTATCTTCGAAAAATCATGGTGATTGGGGGAGGTCCCGGATGACTGGAAAAAAGCTAATGTAGTGCCCATCTTTAAAAAAGAGAAGAAGGAAGATCCAGGGAACTACAGGCCAGTCAGTCTCACCTCAGTCCCTGGAAAAATCATGGAACAGGTCCTCAAGGAATCAATTCTGAACCACTTAAAGGAGGGGAAAGTGATCAGGAACAGTCAGCATGGATTCACCAAGGGCAAGTCATGCCTGACTAACCTAATTGCCTTCTATGATGAGATAACCAGCTCTGTGGATGAGGGGAAAGCAGTGGATGTGCTATTTCTGGACTTTAGCAAAACTTTTGATACAGTCTCCCACAGTATTCTTGCCAGCAAGTTAAAGAAGTATGGGCTGGATGAATGGACGATAGGGTGGATAGAAAACTGGCTAGATGGTCGGGCTCAACGGGTAGTGATCAATGGTTCCATGTCTAGTTGGCAGCCGGTATCAAGTGGAGTGCCTCAAGGGTTGGTGCTGGGGCCGGTTTTGTTCAATATCTTCATTAACGATCTGGAGGATGGTGTGGACTGCACCCTTAGCAAGTTTGCAGATGACACTAAACTGGGAGGAGAGGTTGATATGCTGGAGGGTAGGGATAGGATACAGAGGGACCTAGACAAATTAGAGGATTGGGCCAAAAGAAATATGATGAGGTTCAACAAGGACAAGTGCAGAGTCCTGCACTTAGGACGGAAGAATCCCATGCACTGCTACAGACTACGGACCGAATGGCTGGGCATTCCCAAGGACCTAGGGGTTACGGTGGACGAAAAGCTGAATATGAGTCAACAGTGTGCCCTTGTTGCCAAGAAGGCTAATGGCATTTTGGGTTGTATAAGTAGGGGTATTTCCAGCAGATCGAGGGATGTGATCATTCCCCTCTATTCAGCACTGGTGAGGCCTCATTTGGAGCACTGTGTCCAGTTTTGGGCCCCACACTACAAGAAGGATGTGGATAAATTGGAGAGAGTCCAGTGGAGGGCAACAAAAATGATTAGGGGGCTGGAGCACATGACTTATGAGGAGAGGCTGAGGGAACTGAGATTGTTTAGCCTGCAGAAGAGAAGAATGAGGGGGGATTTGATAGCTGCTTTCAACTATCTAAAAGGGGGTTCCAAAGAGGATGGATCTAGACTGTTCTCAGTGGTAGAAGATGACAGAACAAGGAGTAATGGTCTCAAGTTGCAGAGAGGGAGGTTTAGGTTGGACATTAGGAAAAACGTTTTCACTAGTAGGTGGTGAAGAACTGGAATGGGTTACCTAGGGAGGTGGTGGAATCTCCTTCCTTAGAGGTTTTTAAGGTCAGGCTTGACAAAGCCCTGGCTGGGATGATTTAGTTGGGTTTGGTCCTGCTTTGAGCAGGGGGTTGGACTAGATGACCTCCTGAGGTCCCTTCCAACCCTGAGATTCTATGATTCTATGAAGATTTTTAAAATGCAGTATTTGCCAAGGTTGTTATCTCACATTGTTGCTATCTTGGGAGGTCATTATGTTGGGGAGTTTCTGTACTAAACATTTTTATTATAATTAATTTTTACATAAGAATGGTCATACTGGGTCAGACCAATGGTCCATATAGCCCAGTACCCTGACTTACAACAGTGGTCAAGGCCAGGTGCTTCAGAGGGAATGAACAGCACAGGTCATCATCAAGTGACCATCCCCTGTTGCCCATTCCCAGCTTCTGGCAAACAGGCTAGGGACACTCAGAGCATGGCATTGCATCCCTCTCATCCTGGCTAATAGCCACAGATGGACCTGTTCTCCAGGAATTTATCTAGTTCTTTTTAAAATCCTGTTATAGTTTTGTTCTTCACAGCATCCCCTGGCAAAGAGTTCCATGGGTTGAATTTATATTGTGTGAAGAAATACTTCCTTTTGTTTTTTTAAATCTGCTGCCTATTAATTTCATTGGGTGACTGCTAGTTCTTGTGTTGTGTGAAGGATTAAATAAAATTTCCTTATTCACTTTCTTCGCACCAGTCAAGATTTTGTAGACCTCTATCATATCCCCATTAGTCATCTCTTTTCTAAGCTGAAAATTCCCAGTCACTTTAATCTCTCCTCCTGTTTCATACCCCTCATCATTTTAGTTGCCCATCTCTGTACCTTTTCCAATTCCAATATATATTTTTTAGGATGAGTGACCAGATGTACACACACTATTCAAGGTGTGCACGTACCATGGATTTATATAGAGGCAATATGATATTTTCTGTCTTATTATCTATCCCTTTCTTAAAAAAGCAAAGGTTTCAGAGTAGCAGCCGTGTTAGTCTGTATTGCAAAAAGAACATAGGCTTTCGTGGGCTACATCCAATGAAGTGGACTGTAGCCCACAAAAGCTTATGCTCAAATAAATTTGTTAGTCTCTAAGGTGCCACAAGTGCTCCTGTTCTTTTTAAAAAAGCAAACAGAATGTTGGGAATCACTGGCTGCCACTGCACACTGAGTGGATGTTTTCAGAGAACTATCCACAATGACTGCAAGATCTTTCTTGAGTGTTAACAGCTAATTCAGACTCTTTCTTTTTGTATGTATAGTTGAGATTGTTTTCCAATGTACATTACTTTGCATTTATCAACATTAAATTTCATCTGCCATTTTTGTTGCCCAGTCACCCAGTTTTATGAGATCCCTTTGTAACTCTTCGCAGTCTGCCTGGGACTTAACTATCTTGAATAGTTTTGTATCATCTGCAAATTTTGCCACCTCACTGTTTACCCATTTTTCCAGATCATTTATGAGTATGTTGAACAGTAATGGTCCCAGTACCGACCCCTCAGGGATATCACTATTTATCTCTCTCCATTCTGAAACTGATAATTTATTCCTACCCTTTGTTTCCCATCTTTTAACCAGTTACTGATCCATGAGAGGACTTTCCTCTTACCCCATGATGGCTTACTTTTCAAAAGTCAATTTAAATTAAATACTTTTTTTTTAAATGTATATTTTTTTAGAAATCTCGACCTGTTATGTGTTTTGGTGCAACTTGCATTATTCTTATGTTAAATTTGCATAATCCTAACAAAACATTTACTTTATTCATATCTCTTTTATATATCTCATTGGTCCTAACACGCCCCCTGTAAATTCGAAGACCCCCTCTAATATCAATTCCTGGGGAAACCACTGAAAGAGAGCCATCAGCCGGTCCTTAGTTTCTGCTTGGTAAAGGCAAGTCAGTGGGGTCCATCGGTCAGAAAAAGAGTCCCAGGACTTCTTGCTGGGCGCCAGGGTTCAAAAGCAGCGCATTCCCTCCTGGAAAGGGCTGTGTTTGGAATGTGCGTCCAGTGCGCGTTGAAGGGAAGGATCTGCGTGCCTGGGAAGCTGCGTCCCTCCAGAGGCGCTTGAGAAGCCAAAGGGGCCGTGGGTGAGTTTGTGATGAGGTGAGTCTGAAGTGTGGAAGGGGGAGGGTGTCAAGAGGAGGTTTTGAGAGGAAAAAAGGTGCTGCTGAGCTGGTAGGTGAGGGCAAGGTCCCAGGCGGGTGTTGTGTGAGGAGCTGTGTAGGCCCGAAAAGGCGTCGTGCTGGGCAAGGGCAGGTGAGGAGGGCCAGGGCTTTTCCCAGGGCTGTTGCTGCGGCCAAAGCCTTTGGGAAGCAGAAGAGGGCCAGGGGTGCTGTTGCCTGCTGGGGCCCATGCGACGGTGTAGGTGTACGCTGACCATAGCTGGTCTGTGGGAGCTGGGGCCACTCACCGTGCCCCTTTCCTCGTTAGTATAGTGGTGAGTATCCCCGCCTGTCATGCGGGAGACCAGGGTTTGATTCGCTGGCGGGGAGGGTGACCCCTGTTCAAGGGGGGAACAAAGAATTCCCTGGCCTGCCCACCCCATGCCTTCCATTCTCCTTCTACGGCCACTTCCCTTCACACCCCGCACTGATGACTTTCACCTCCAGAGAGACAATTACCTCGCAAGGACACGCTGGCCCTAGCCAAAGCCTCTCCCTGGCCTTCCGCCCCCAGGCCCAGCTTCAGGGCCTGCACGTGTGGCACGTTTCAGAGCGGCAAAGGGAAATAGGCTGGCCAGGGCCATGAGGACAATGGCCCAGACAAACGGGGAGGGACTTGGTCCAGGGCTGGAGGAAGACAGAAAAAGGGACAGGCATGGGATTGGCTTCCTGTCTTTTTTCCTTTGCTCAGCATTTGACCTGTGACTGTAATGGGGACACTTGAGAAAGACCTGTGGCCGCCGGCGAGGTAGGTGGCCGCCCCGAGAGCACAGAGCTGAGCATTTTCCAGTGTGCTGCTTCCTGTACCCCCAGTGCCTGGCCGTGATCGTATAGTGCTTAGTACTCTGCGCCGTGGCCGCAGCAACATCATTTCGAATCCGGGTCACGGCATTGCTTTTTGGTGGGGAGGGGCTATCCTGCAGCACGCCTCGTGGTTTTTCCATCCTGGTGTTACAGAGATAGTGTACTTTCTTTCTTTCTTTTAATAAAATCCTTTTCTTTTTAGAACCTGATTGATTTCTTCCCTTGTTTGGATTTTCAGGGGAAGTGGAGGGGGAAAAGTGAATCCCTCTTTGTTTGATTCAAGGAGTTTGAATCAAGGTATCTTTCCCAACAACTAGGAGAGGGGGAAGAAGGTGGGGGAATGGTTTATTTCCCTTAGGGTTACGAGTCAAGGAGTTTGGATCTGTGTTCCCCAGGGAAGGTTTGGGGGAACAGGGCGTGTGCTAGACTCTGGAACTTCTAGAGGGTGGCAGCTTTACCAGATCTAAACTAGGATTTAAGTTGAGAGGGGCCCATGCACGTCCCCATATTGTGGATGCTAAAGTTCGAAGTGGGGAATAAACATATGATGGGGCGATGCCCGCATTCTCCCAGCCTGTCGACTAAGGGCTCCTGATGAGCATGGTGGACGGGAAATTCGGCCATCTGACTTTTGGCCTTGCTGCCCGTAGCGGTCAGGCCGAAAAATCAAAAGCCATCCTCCCCAGGCCCACAGCCACCCAGGGGCTCCTCTGCACCATCTGGCCTCCACGAGTGCCGCACTCTGACCAGCTGAACCAGGCAAGCCACGGGAAACTTCTCAAGGTCTTCCCCTGGTGTGGGCTTGAATGCGAAAAGCACCTGGCCGTTCATCAGCTGTTGCAAGAAGTGTGCAGAGTAGGAGTAGCGATGGGGCTGTAGCTTTCCACAGCATCTCAATTTGGGCAGCTTTCCATTCCCCTTTTCTGTGTAATGTCCCTCCCACGGGTTTCACTTGCGGAGCTGTACGACTCTGGCAGGGTGGCCATTTAGAAATCTTTTCCTTGCTTTTCTTTTTCGCCTGGCCCCAGCGTTAGGACCGTTTGGGTGTTTCAGTGTGTGTGTTTTCCCATTTGGAGGCATTTGGAAGTTTGGAAGGGGAGCCGAAAGAGGAGTCTTTTTCACAAGCAAGTTGGCTTTCTGCACAGGTAGGGCCCTTGGCCGTAAAGCTTAGCTCCGTCAGTGCGTCTGCATGGGGTTCCTCCAGTGCCTCAAGAGCCCGTGCTAAACTCTCGGTGTGGGCGTTTGGCTTGCGCCAGTCAGAGTGCGGTGCCTGCGTCTTCCCAGGGCCGGCTCCCGTGAGGCGCGCATAACTTGGGAGGAAAGGGGTAGAAGAGAAAGCAAGTTAAGCTGACTTCAAGTGGTGGTGCCCCTGGGCGGAGTGGTCCTCCTGCTCCTTCCTGTCGGAGGGGTGGGCTTGGGGGGTCTGGCTGTGGGCGGTAGGAGGATGGTGTCCAGGGAAGTCCCAAAGGTCACCCTGCGCCGGTGGAGTGTGAAGCCTCTCCCCTAGGTTGGGGTGCCGAGTATTAAGCCTTCCTCTGTGGCTTGGGCTGGGGAGCGTGATCCGGCGTCAGGTCCATTTGGGTGGAGCTGGCGGCCGGCAAGAATTCGGGCCATCAGGTCAACCCTCTGTGGACAATGGGGGCGAGCCGGCAGGCCTGCGATTTTGGCTTTGCGGGCGGGCAGCTCAAGCCTGGCCTCCTATGAGCCTGGAAGGCAGCCGGCCGGGCTCACCCATCTCCTCCCCGGGCCCAAGTTCCTTTCAGGCAGCAGGTGGAGCGAGGAGCCCAGGGAGGGGAGACCAAGGAGGTGTCCGGAGCCTCGTCCTGCCCGGCGCCCAGCAGGGCTCTTGCCCGCTCCCGGCCCACCTGGTTTTGGCCTCTGCCACCCCTAGCAGTCAGCCAAAATAGCAGACATCACCCTCTCTCTCCCACAGTGGCCAGCATGGGGCTTGAACCCATGATCTTGGCGTTATTAGCACCACGCTCTAACCAGCTGAGCTGGCCAACCTATGGGAAGCCCTCCCTTGCCTGGCCCTTTTGGAAGGAGTCACTGGCTGGCGCGGGGAACGATGTGGCCTCCGTTATCGAATGGATGGATCAAGACCCTATTTGCCAAGGTAGTGGAATTAGCTCAAGTGGTAGAGCGCTCGCTTTGCATGCGAGAGACAGCAGGATCAATGCCTGCATTCTCCAGCGGCAAGGCAGCCACAGGACCTTCTCTTGCCCTTCTTTTAGAAGCCATGGACAGTCAGCCGGCTCAGCTCCTCCAGTGGCCTCCATCCCTCTCCCCGCTTGGCCTCCCAAAAAGCCAGCCCTTGCGGAGCACAAAGCTCTTCCTCCCCGGCCCTTCTCCCCCTTGCGCTGACTGGGAGGCTGGAGACAGCTGGGAAAAGTTAGCTCAAATGGAAGAGCAGGGGAGAAGTAGTCAGACCCAGACACACATTCTCCAGCCTGCTCTGCTCTGCTGTGCTCTGCTGGGCTGGGCTCTAGTGGGGGACCTGCACCTTTCTTTCTGAGCTCTCACTGGAGCACAATCCCTTTTCTCCTCCCTCCCTGCTAGTCTACGCCAAGCTCATTGGCCGGGAGGGAGAGCCACTCAAATACAGAATTACTCACATCCCAGGGGTCCATGAAGGGAATGAGGAGATGGGCGGGGTGGCACGCGATACCAGCTCAGCTGAGACCGTGAGACCTCGCAGCCTCCTGATCTCAGGCAGCATGGCAGCCGTGGAGCAGAGCAGAGCACGCAGACAGCTTGGAGACAGCCAAAGCGGGGAAGGGCTGCGTTGGTCTGGAAGAGGGAGTCGGTGGCTGTCTATCCTGGCGGAGGCAGGGTCGTTTTGCTGTATGCTGGGCCGGGGGCCAGGGAGTCTGCTAGAGTTGCTGAGCTGGGCCTGCTCCTGGCTTTGCTTGGGTTAGAGGAAAGTGGTGAAGATAAGAACGGCCCTCCTGGGTGAGACCGATGGTCCAGCTAGGCCACTATCCCGTCTTCTGACAGTAACCGATGCCAGGCGCTTCAGAGGCAATGGCCAAAGCAGGCAATCATCAAGTGATCTATCCCTGCGTTGTCTTCTGAAGTTTGGTGCTTGTTTCAGGGCTAACTCTCAGCCCAGACACACTCCAGGGAGGGAGCGTTGGTGTTTGTGCCGAGGAGCGTGGCTGGGACTCGGACCCCCTTCCCCAGCTCTGGGTAGCACGCCCCCCTCCCCCCCATTTCAGGCTGTGTTCTGCTTAAGGCCACAGAGCCCTTGCCTTTTTTTGCCCGGTGCCTGAGAGTCAGGCCAGCTGCAGGGAATTAGCTCAAGCGGCAGAGCGCTCGCTTTGCATGCGAGAGGTAGTGGGGGGCGATGCTCGCATTCTCCGAGCCTGTCGACTAAGGGCTCCTGATGAGCGTGGTGGACGGGAGAACCGGCCATCTGACTTTTGGCC
Source organism: Mauremys mutica (assembly GCF_020497125.1). Lineage (NCBI taxonomy): Eukaryota > Metazoa > Chordata > Testudines > Geoemydidae > Mauremys > Mauremys mutica. The sequence goes on along the minus strand of NW_025423264.1, from coordinate 216,448 downwards.
TTGCTGCCCGTAGCGGACAGGCCGAAAAATCAAAAGCCATCCTCCCCAGGCCCACAGCCACCCAGGGGCTCCTCTGCACCATCTTGCCTGAGCCGGTGGAAGTGGAGCCTGGAACTGAGCTGATGCGCTGAGGGTTATTTGCACTGTGTGCTTCACATGGAGGTGAAAACACGGGGCACAGATCTTTGAGCACAACCCTCGTCCTGAGGAATGGGGGGGGGCTGCATAAAGAGAGACCGGCTCTCCCTGGCGGGGCTGCAGCGGCTCTTCACTGCCAATTGGTACCATTGTTTTGAAAGCCTCCTTTCCTGGGCTGGCTCCCCTCTCTCTAGGGGGAACTGGTGGCCCCAAACTGGATAAGGCATCTGACTTCGGATCAGGCGATTGAGGGTTCAAGTCCCTTCGTGGTTGTGCTGGTGCAATTGTAACCCCTTTGGGGTCTAGAGAGCATGGCCCTTTTAAATCTTTTTCCCAAGGGGGAGGGGGAGAGTAAGAAAAAGGAGGGAAACTCCAGGGGGCGGCACTGGAGCTCCAGGGAGAGAGAGAGGAGCAGCTGGCCCTGGAGAAGGAAGCAGAGAGAACCTGCCGGAGGCCTGAGGAGGACAGGCCCGATCGGGGACAGCCCAGGGCAGGATCCAGGAGGAGTCCTGTGCCAGGGGGAATCACCCGAGGAGCTGGACCCAGGATCACTGCTGCCCGGAGCTGCCTGGGGCTGTGAGTACTGGGGCTTGTGACTCTGCACTGGGAATAAGGAGGGAGGCTGTTAGATAGTTAAGTGGGGAGGGGGCCGCTCTGGGGGGCTTTGCAGAGAGCGGCAGAAAAGGGCACCGGAGGGGTTTGCTGGGGAGAGTTCACTGGCGCCGAAGACGACCAGGAGCCCCCAAGACTCACCACCGGACTGGAACTTTGCTCAGGCCTCCTGAACTCTGTGTGCAGACACATTGTTCAGTGTCTGCCCTTCCAGACTGTGCTACCATTGGGCCCGTGGGGCCTTGGTTTGAATGCAGCCCTGTTTACTGCGCCCCCTATATTTCCCCTTGTTATTTTTCTCCTCCCAGCCCTCTGTAAATAAATATCTCCCTTTGTTATGTCCATTGTACTTTTCCTGTGGGGGTGTGTGTTCACTCTGGGGGGTTTGGGAACAGGTGCCCCTGGGGTGGAAGGGATTTCTCCTGCTGCGTTCCTGCGCGCACTGTCTCTTGGCCACAGCTGCCTGCAGAGCAGACTCCATCTTGGCCACGAGGGTGCTAAAGTTACACTTGGTGGCCCGTACGGGGAATTTGCAGTACACACACACACACACCTACGTTGCACACCCTGGGCTTTTTCTTCACAGAGAAAAGAAACTCCTGAGTGACTTTCATCTCAGTAAAAAAAAAAAAATGGAGAGAGGATTATTAGAAGATCTGTGCCAAGGGGCACGAATCCCAGTAACCAAAGCTGTGCTGGTGGCGGGGTTACATTATTTAAACCGTAAGAAAAACCACACTGGGCTAGACCAAAGACCCATCTAGCTCTGAATCTTGTCTTCTGACAGTAGCCAATACCAGGTGCCCCAACAACCAGTCAACAAGGCACCACTGGAAGTTGAACCCAGGATCTCCTGTTTACAAAACAGAAGCTTTAGCCAGCTAAGCCATGGTGCCTGTGGATAGGTATAACACATTGTCTGCCCACACCGGACTCCCTGCCATCGCCACCAGGGCCTGACAAGCTTTGCTTGTGTTTGGATTCTGCAAAGCAGAGAAGCAGGTGAGGTTTTCCTTGCAAGCTGTGTATGAGTGAATCTTTGGACAGGTCTGCACTACAAAGTTGTTTCAGCAGAATTATATTGCTCAGGTGTGTGAAAAACACACAACGCTCTCTCAGTCGGTAGCTTGTGGCTGGTGTACACACTGCAATGCCATGTCTGGCGACAAAAGTGCCCTGTTTTGCTGACAAAATAAACCGACTTCAATGAGAGGTCTAGAGCTTTTTGCAGCAAACTTAAAGTGACAGAGTAGACGCTGCTGTTCATTATATCACCATAACTGGCCTCCTCCAGTATACCACAATGCCCGCTGTGAACTCGCCTGCCCTGCATTCCTGCTACAGAGCCATGGGCCCCTCCCCTTTCATCGCTCTGGGAAGTTCTGACAGCTGAGCCTGCTGCTCTGCTCCACTAGCCAGGAGCAAATCACTGCCGTGGATGCTGCTCCCTCCCGCCCTGCGAACACAGACCAGGGCGGTGGGAACTTCCTGACAGTGTAGGGGGGCCACTGGCATCCGAACTGTGACACGCCCATGACACCCCTTCCCTCGAGGAGGCTCTTACCTTCTAAACAGGGACTTCTGTTTTCTAGTAAAATCACTAAAAGGGAAGGAGAAAACTCGAAAGAGGTTCCTCCTGGCTCTCACGTGCCTGAACCCGAATACTCTCTCAGTCCTCAAAGGAGAAGGAAACTTGCTGAAGCAAAGCCACAGGGGTCTCTGAGGTTTCCCTGGCCCCTCGCCCCTGTCCTGCCTGGCTGATGTCAGCATCTCTCTGTGAGGTCACCACCTCCCCACCACCTTTGACCAATAGTCTGAGGTCCTGTAAAAGGCCTTTGTGATGTCACTGCCACACCCCTCCCTTGCTGTGCTAATGTTCTGCCCCTGGCCAGGCACTTTGGAGGTTTGAGCTACTCCCTGTGGATCACCCCACTCAAGGAGCGTTCGTTCTAGGAAGCAAGCTGGCTAGACAGGAAAACATCAGACGCTGCTCCCAATGCTACACTCAGTTTTTCAGAAATTAGTCGCCTTTATGTCCAGAAGAGACCATTAGAGCATCTAATCTGACCCCCTGCATATCACAGGCCTCCTGTATGACACAAGAGCTACTTTTGGGGAAAACACATTCCAGAAAGGCATCTAGTCTTCATTAAATGACATCAGGAGATGGAGAATCCACCACTTTCCCTAGAAGACATTTTTCTCCAGCCCTCAGAACATTTGTTGGCTCTTTGCAATTGAACTAGCTCAACCTGTTTAGCTTATCAAAAGAAGATTGAAAGGTGATTTCACTGAAGTGTTGAAGGGCCTTAATGGAGAGAAAATGTTGGGTATTAAAGGGCTCTTTAATCAAGCAGAGAAAGGCATAACAAGACGCAATGGTTGGAAGGTGAAAAGAGACAAATTCATATTACAACTAAGGCACAAATATTCAACAGCGAGGATGATTCACGACAGGAACAAGCTCCCAAGGAAAGTGGTGGATTCTAATTCTAATTCCTTATGAATATTCTGTGTGTGTGTGTGTGCAGGGGAGGAACATGCTATATGCCCAGAGGACTTTATTCCTCCAGCCTGCAAGGACAGAGGGGATGTCAAGGAGTTGCTCCTTCAATCCCCCCCACAGAAAGGCCCTTCTTAGGAAAGGCAAAATCTTGGAGAAAAAGAGTAACACTGAGCAAGACTCCAGAAAGACAGATTTTTATAATCAGAGTGAGAAGCTTTTCACCTGGCCAGGGACTTGAACCCTGGACCCTCAGATTAAAAGTCTGATGCTCTACCAACTGAGCTAGTCAGGCTCACATGTGAAAAACACAAGTTGGTGCAGAGGTGAAGCTAGTCAAGAAAAAGTGAGACGGCCACAATAGGGGAAACCTGCTGCTCTCTCTCTCTTCCCAGCCCTGGCCTGGCTGGGTATTAGTGCTGGTTAAAAAGACGGGAAAATATCGGCATCTACCAGCCTTTCATGGCTGTACAAGACTCAGGCACAATACAGAGGTGCCCATCTGCAAGTGCCAAATGGTTGGATTGGCTAATGCAGCCTGCAGACGTCCAGGGCACTCTGGGATATAGAGCCAAGTGTCCATCACCATCATGATAATGGTAGCAAGGTTCACAATTGACTCAGCAGTTGCATACAAAGGTGCATGTTTGGCAGTTACGTTGGCTCAGGTTGGCCACCCCAGTCTAGATTTAGAAGTTACAACATTTAAACTTGAAAGAGGGGCCAATTTCCCACCTTTACATCCAAACACGATGAAGGTAGCAGATAGAGCCAGAGCAGGTTGTCTATGGGACCAAGTATATGCAGAGTATCCTCGACAGAGGTTTGTTCAATCTGTTCTTAAAAACCTCTGAGGACAGAGACACCACAGATGCCTTTGGGAGCCTATTCCAGAGCTTAACTACACTCAGAGTCTGACATTGGTGAAGTAGGAGGCTGAGAAAAACAACACTGGCTATCAGAGAACAACAGCTCTCCCTGGTGCTTTAAGCAGTAGGTTCTGCTGTTTTAACAGCCATGGCCTGGGTTCAATTCCCCCTAAAAACCAGAAGTTTTTCAATGAAAATCTCCATTCATTTCGCATTTGAAATGGAAAGGCAAAGAGAGCTTCTTGTCCTTATCAACAAGGCAAAGAATGGCTTTTTTCTCAGTAAATATTTTTAAAAGGCGCTGACTCGACCTGAAGATCTCATTTCATTTGTATTTACAATGGAATGATTCTCTCTAGGATAGACAGAAATTCTTCAGCTAGACTCGGATTCCACGGGAATACGAGAAGCGATTGTGTCTAACACCTGCCTTTTTTTGGACAACAGTGATGTCCAAGTTTTCCATGGACATTTCCCTTCCAGCACCTCAGGCCCCATCCAACAATACAAGAAACTGAAATGCACAGAAAGTTTCTCACCATAGGATTCACTGACCAGGCCGGGGGAAAAGTTTTGCCATTTGAAGATGTTTGAATTCCCTCCAACTTCTCTCCTACAAATGCTAAATAGTTGGTGATGTCATGTTACAGGAGAGGTTGAAATTAGGCTATTTCATCAGATAGAAGACAGTGATTGTGTCAGGAGTGGGATGTGAATGTGCACGTACATATGGAGCCTAGAGCAACAAATGACAGTGTTAGAGGGCTTATTCCTTCACCCTCTTACTTCCCTGGGTCCTTCTCGCATGACCAGAGAGCAGCAATACCCGAAGTCCAAAGGCACAAACAATTCGATGTTTATTGGGGTGAACGTCCAGCAAGCAATGATTCCAGTTTCCTTCCTTAGTGTCCCCCTTCCCAGCTCTGACACCACAGAGCCTTGTCTGTGTCCCTGTTTCTGTTCCCATCCCCGTTCCCATTTCCCCCTGTAGCAAAACATGATCCCAATTCCCCCATCTCCAGTCCCTGGTCCCATTCCCCACCCCCACCTTCCTGATTGACTGCAGACTATATAGTAAAACCTGAGTTCTGCTTAGCTATTCCTTAACCAATCATTTTATTGAAATTTAACTAACCGATCCTAATATACTGTAACATGATTATCTAACCAATTATATTCCACCACCTTCATTGGTTTATACCCAACAAAATTAATTATACAGCAGGCAGAAACAATCACAGAACCAGACAGAGACCATGCAAATAAACATACAAAACAATACAGAAGGGAGGATTTCACAACTACATCTATACAGACATAAGGGTTTTCCAGCTGTGTCTATTGATAAGTGAGTTCTTGCCAGACAGGATGCTACCAAACTAAGTTTCCCTTTCTCTGGAGGCGATAGGAATATCAGGACAGGATTGTATTCCTAACAGCCCAGTAGCACCTTATTTCAATGTGACTAGTTGGGAATGTGAGGATGTGACCATACACTTCCCAGCTTATGGCTGCCTTTGCTGCTTAGCCGAAGAACCAGGCCTCAGACTGTCACAGTAAGAGAAGGCCATTACACAGACAGACAGTGATTTTTATTCTTTCTTTTATACCTCTATAACTAGCTAAGTGATAAAAATACACCTAAATTCTTAAAGTTTAGGCCTTTGCAGACTGGCCTGAATATCTGTATCCTAACAGTCCTCGAGGTCAGGCAGCCTCTGGGTAAGGGGGTGGGGGCTCAGATCCTTCCGCTGGCCAATTCCACCAGGGTCATGTATAAACCAGGGAAGTTCCCCACAATAGCCAGACCAGATGCCCCCTTTACACTTGTGCTCTGTCCTCATTGCTTCTCTGTCTCTCTTCCCCTTATGTCTGCTGCTCCCCCTCTGGGCTTTCTCATCACCAGGCCCCACAGCGCTTCCTGCCAGCCAGAGACTGCATGTCCTAGGCCTGCTCCTGTGGATGTGGCCTCTCTCCTGATTGCTAAGGAAAGGAACCATTCCAGGAAATGGCCACAGCTTCTGGGAATCCCTGTGTGGCTGTGAACAGAATTTGACTCCTAGCACACAAGGCAACTTAAAAGCTGAGCACCCAGACAGGGGCTTGAACCCTAGACCATCAGATTAAGAGCCTGACGCTCTACCAACTGAGCTACCTGGGCTCGTTAAGACCACCTTCACCGTTCAGCACAAGAGCGAGCAGGCAGGCAAACGAGAGGCAAAAAAAGTCCCAGGAACCCCTCCTCTTTCTGCACAGCCACTGCCTGTCAGCAGGATTCCTCCTCCTCCTCAGGGAGACTAAATCTCTGTACCTAGACAGCCAGTCCATCCGCTGCACCACAATCCCCCATGCCCGAGCCTCCCTGCCAAAGCCCTGCACCTGGCCCCATAGAATTAAGTCGCACGTGTCACTGGGAACTCGACTTCTTGTGTCCAGAGCATCTCGGCCCCCTCAGTAGATGACCTGAGAAACACAGTGTCCGGCTTTTCCAAAGAAGAGCTTAGACCCCTTCATCATGTGGCCTAAAGGATAAGGCATCTCCCTGTGGATCGGATGATTCAGGATTTGAGTCCCCTCATGGTTGTGCTCACTTTGTGCTGCAAGTCCTGCTCCCTTCACAGCTGGAACCTCTTCTTGGCCGCTCAGGCCAATGCTCTGGCTTCAGCTAGAGCCCCGGGAAGGAGTTGGGGGATGGGTGTCACAAAGGCTGGGGCATGAGCCCCAGGTGCTTCCAGTCTCTCCTTTGCCCTTCCTGACTTGCCAAAGAAAATGGGCGGCTCCACTTCCAAAGTGAGCACCTGGAGTGGGAACAGTCAGAGGCCCCACCAGGGGGCTGGCCCTGCTTTCCTACCTTCTTCTGATGTTGGCCACAGAGCATCAGCAGCCGCCCTGCATACTGGCCTGACGGTAGCCCCTCCTGCTTTCCAACCACCTTGTGATGCTGGCCGGCCGCAGAACGAATGCTGGTCTGTGGGTGGCCTTCAGTGGGGGTTTGGCACGGCAGGGAGCAACCTGACCAGGTGTCTCTGTGGCTGTCTGCTGGCCAAACATAGGCATGGTCCTGCCCTCCTCTTGCCCCACCTTCCATTGCTCTGTGGCTTTTAAACCTTCCCTTGGAGCTGTCAGCACCAGCCGCCTCTGCTCTAGGTGCCCAGAGGAAGAGAGGTGTGTTGGGCTCCAGCCTGGGACTCTGCCTCCCTCCTGCCTAGCCCTGACTATGAAGCCTGGCCCTGGCCCTCCTTCCTTCAAGCGCCAGGTGGGCAAGAGGAAAAGCACAGAGGCAAGTGCCAAACTTGTGGGCATCAGGTGAAGCCATGAGAATCCCAACCCTCAGGTGTCAGTAGCCAGTTCTAGAGCCCTGACCCACTGCAGCCGTCCCACCCAGAGGCCTGAGTCACCCAACAGGATGGGAAAGACTTGTTCTTGTACAACAAGAGACAGGGAAGCGGAGCACTCTGAGCTCCAGGGCTTTACCACAAGCCGACACAAGGTCCCACTGAGATTTGAACTCAGATTGCAGGATACAGAGTCCTGAGTGCTGAGAAAGTTCAGAGGGGGAGCAGCAGAGAAGCAATGAGGACAGAGTACAAGTGTACAGGGGGTTCAGGTCTGGCTATTGTGAGGAACTTCCCTGGTTTATACATGACCCTGGTGCAATTGGCTGGAGAAAGGATCTGAGTCCCCACCCCCTTACCCAGAGGCTGCCTGACCCCAAGGACGCTCTTTCTCCTCTCCTGTGTGGCAGAGACCTCGTAACCCCAACAAGGCTGGGCCCAGAAATCCTGGGGGGTTTGATGACCCCCAATCTTGTCATGCTCACTTGAACAGGGCTACAGTGTCTCCACTCTGGGCACTTCCCTGACCCACTCCTCATTGCATGTGCTTCAAGCAAACACCATTTATTACCCAGCAATCAATGTAAAACATAAGGAAAGATTAAAGGAAAACACGTCACCCTGTTCTGTGGTGCAGGGAGATCACAACCAGCATCTCTGGAGGGTCAGGGCAGGTCACAGTCTCTCCCTCACATGTCCCAGGCCTCCTCCCCAGGCCCTGGCTGTGCTGCAGGGACACCACGGGCTGGACACTTGCTCTGGCAGTGGCCACACGCTCTAGGTGACAGGACCCTTGTTCCCAGTGTCAGCCCCCATGTAGGGGATATGATCCCCCCACCCCCAAAAGTCTGGCCTGCAAGATCTCTTGACGGGTGGCATCTCCTTGCACTGGGCCTTCTGCCCAGGGTCCCCCTCGCTCTCCCACGCTGCTCACTGCACCCACCTCCAGCCCCAGTGCTGCTGCGGCTCTGCCTCCAGCTCCCTGGGCTGCTCCTCTGGCTCCACTTGCTGCAGCTCTTCTCCCAGCACAGATCTGCTCCCTGGGCAGCTTCTACGGCTCGTGCTGCTGCAGCTCGGCTCCCAGCACAGATCTGCTCTGGTTCTCCCCGGCTGGTGCAGCTCTGCTCCCCGGCTCTTCTCGGGCTCCTGCTCTCTCCTTAGCTCCGCCCCACTCTGGCCCAGGCAGTTCCAGCTCCCACGGAGGATGGGACCCCCTGGCCTGGTGACTCCCTCATTACACTGCCTGGCCTGTCAGTGCGGCTAACTTGGAGCTTTGGCCTCTCCCCATTGCCCCTGGGGACTGTCAGTCTCAGGGTCCTGATTTCCCATTGGCCCTTCCCCCTTCTATTGGGACTGGGAACTAGCCAACCAAAACCCCCACTAAGTTTTAGTAAGGGGCCAACAGTCCCTTACACGAGCCAGCCCTATGAGGGTCACTGATGTGCAGAGAAGGCAGTACAAGCTGGTCCTGTGGTGTAATGGGATGCACTCAGGACTCTGAATCCTGCAATCTGAGTTCAAATCTTAGTGGGACCTTGTGGTGAAGCCCTGAAGCTCACAGTGCTCAACTTCCCTGTCTCCAGTGGGCAAGTTGAGCTCACAGTGCTCAATTTCCCTGTCTCCAGTGGGCAAGAGAGAGAGCGAAAAGAATGTGAAAGGCAGAGAAAGAAATAAAGGGAGAAAAAAAACATTAGAAAAAGAAAGCAAGAGCATGAAAGGTAGAGGGGGAAAAAAGAAAGCAAGAACATACAAGCTAGAGAAGGAAAGGAATGAAGAAAAACGAATGAACCACAAGCGCTAGTTGAAGCTGGAATGGGACAGTCAGAGAAAGGACAGACTGACCCGTTAAGCAAGGTTGCACCCCAGATTCTCCATGTTGGGGGAACAGGCCCATTTCCATCCTGGCCCTGCTTGGGGGGATAATCCACAGGTGTCTATTCACACCCCCATGCTCCAAGGAGGGGACAAGCCCCCCCCATACCCTCCCCTCGGGACACAGGCTCTCCCCAATCCTGTCCCCCTTCCTGCACGCTCCTGGGAATGGGGGGAGGGTGGGGAGAAGGCATGTGATGAGCAGCACCGTGGGTGTCTCTCTCTGGGGCGAAGGAAGAGGATATTTTTAGTACCAGAAGGAAAGAGCAGGGGGCGGTGGCGTTTGTGAAGCCGGGGCGAACACCAGAGAGAGGAACTGAACACAGCCCAGCGTGAGCCCAGTGCCAGTTGGAGCCGAGATGCCCACACCTGGAGGACCATCTCCAGAACGTACCTTGATGGTGCCATCTAGACCTCCCCGGACGAGATGAGGTGGTGCATTCGCAAAGGGGGCTGTTTGAGCGGGGCTCTGCGCGCATGCGCGTGTGCGTGTGCATCTAATTTTGGGAAGTGAAGTCACAAACTGCTGGGGCTGGTTTCCTGTTGGTGTGACCGATTTTTGCAAAGCTTCCCCCCCCCGCACATCTTCTTTTGGCACTAGGGCTTTCTGCGCTGCCGTTGACAAGGCAGAATCAAGGCCCCCGTTGTGCCAGGGGCTGCACAGACACAGAGACAGTCCCTGCCCCAGCTGAGATCAGGCCCCGCTGGGCCAGGCGCTGCCCAGACACAGCGAGAGACAGGCCATGCCCCAGAGAATTTACAGGCTCCACACCCAAAAAGTGGGAGGAGAAACTGAGGCCCAGGGTCAAACAGCAGCACTGAGAGTAGAACCCAGGAGTCCTGGCTCCTCCTGCTCTAACCACTAGACCCCACTCTGCTCCCAGAGTTGGGGACAGAACCCAGGAGTCCTGGCTCCCCAAAAGGGTGGGAGTGGGGTCTAGTGGTTAGAGGATAGGAAGATGGGTGTCAGGACTCCTAGGTTCCAGTCCCAGCGCTGGGGTTAGAGTGAAGTCTCGTACCTTAGCACAGGTGGGGCTGGGAGCCAGGACTCCTGGGTTCTTCCCACCCCTCCGCCCCGAACCACCTGGGCAGGAAGCGGTGATGGGGTGAAAACTACCAAGAAATGCAAATCCTGGAAGGAGCCTGTGCCAGGAACCGGGTGGTACAGAAACCACGGCCCCATCCCCACCTCTGATCCCCCCTTGGCTGGCACTGGATCATGCCCTCTGTGCCCCCCCAATCCACCTCCTGTGAGCCCTGGGGGGCAGGGAATAGCCATGGTGCTGGGCCCCCCATCCAATCGAACTATTCAGTGCTGCAGTGACCCAAGGTGTGTGCACAGAATGGGGATGGAGTGTGTGTGTGTGTGGGTGGAAGGATGGATGGATTGATTTCTGCATGTGTTTGTGTATGTGTGGTTTTCTGTAAGGGTTTTGTGTGTGGGGGGGTGTCATTACAGCTGTGGGTGTTGTGTTTGTGGCTGTGCAAGTGTGTGTGTTCATGTGGCTGGATTTGTGCATGTGTTTGCATCTGTTAGCAGTTGTGTTGATGTTAGCTGGATTTGTGCGGGTGTTTGTGTATATTAGCAAGTGTGTATGTGTGTGGCTGGATTCATGCATGTGTTTGTGCATGTTTGCAAGTGTGTGTGTGTGTGTGTGCATGCTCTGCTGCCCTCTTTCGGCGCAACAACCGTTTCTCTGTATGTCACAGCCCCCATACCGTCAATCCCGGTGGTGATTTCCCCATCTTACAAGGGCTGGCTGGCCTGACCCTTCTCCCCTCTGCGGAGTGTGGCGGGGGCTGCAGCTCACCCCCTGTGGGGCAGGAGTGCCAAGGTGCAGGGCACTGGGCTCCGATGCACCTGGAGAGCAGCTCCGGTGAGGTGGGGCAGGGCCTGTGGTGTCCGTTCTGCGTTGCCTGGTGCTGGGCCATTGCACAATCCCCAGCCACGCCGCACAGCGCGCCCCGAGAGGGGGCAGGGGGCCAAGCAGATGATCCAGCACGAGGGGGAGAGAATGTGTGGTTGGGGGAGGAAAAGCCTTGGGCTGCACTGGGGGAGTGCAGAGCAGGGGTGACACCCCAAAAACCTGCAGCAAAGGGATGGACAGGTGGGGTGGGTGGATAGAAGAGGCAGCGAGACTAAAATCTAAAAGGGGAGTTTGGGGTCTAGTGGTCAGAGCGGGGGAGGGGCGGAAGCTGGTGGTCAGAATTCCCGGGTTCTATCTCCAGCCCTGGGAGGGGAGTGGGAGCCAGTGGTTAGGGTGTGTGTCAGGGGGAGAGCCAGGACTCCTGGGTTCTCTCTCTGGCTCTGACTCTCTCTTGTGCAATCCCTCGGCAGTAACCCAACTCACCAGCATGTGGGAGTGAGGGGCTGGGGCTGGAGTGACACGGCCTAGAGTCCTGTGCTGCCCCTTTGTTACCCAACCGAGGCAGGGTGGGGGATGGCCTGGGAGACCCGCTAAGAAAGGCGCTTTTGGTGGATCTGTGTGTGGGTCACGCTACCCCCTGCTGGATAGACCCCTCTAGGTCAGAACCAGTCTCAGCCCGGGTCAGACCCTGGGAGCCCAGCCCCCTCTGTCACCATGGCCATGTCTATTGGTTTCCTGGAAAGGTCCATTCTCATGGGTAGCTGTCCAGTGGCAGTGAGTTCCACAGGCCTCGGCACACGCTGTGTGGGGCAGGAGGTCCTTGTGTTGGGAGCAGTGGGAGTGAACTGTGTGCGGTTGTGTATCTGAGCACAATTGCGAATATTCTGGGGTGTGTGTGTGATTGTGAGTGTGGCTGGGGGTGTGATTGTTTCTCTCTTTGGGGGTTGGGCTAGCATGTCCCTCTGGGTGTGTTGTGTGTGAGTGTTCTTGGGATTGTGTGAGTCCCTTTGTGCGTCAATGTGTGTGTCACTTGCTGCAGGATACAAAATCCTGCAAAGCCACCACACACACACACACACAGAGTGGGGCTCAGCCCCACCAGCAGGGGGCAGCAGGGACACACACGTCTCTCCTGGGCCAGCTTGGACAATTTCCCATCACGACCCGGCACAGCGCTGGTGCCACCACATGGTGGTGGGCAGTGACTGGGCGGAGTGGGGGGCAGATGTGCTGGATTCAGAAGGAAGCACTTTGAGAAAATCAATCAAGGCCCTTAGCAGAGCTGGGACACCGACCCAGCGACACCTGCACCACCCTGGGAGGGGAGTGGGGTCGAGTGGTCAGAGCAGGGAGGCGGCTGGGCACCAGGACCCCTGGGTTCTACCCCTGGTCCTGGGAGTGGGGGGGGTCTAGAGCAGGGGAACTGGGAGCCAGGACTCCTGGGTTCCATAGGGGAGACTGTTTTTCCCTGTGCTCCCCTCCTTAGAGATCCCAGCCCAGCCCCCTAGTGGAAAGAGTGGGGGAAGTTGCTCTCCCACTTCAGAAACATGATTCAACCTCCCCTCCACCATGGGCTGTGACATCATGAACCCCTCCCTCCCCCAGGCAGACAGTAGAAGCCCCGCCCCACCAGAGAACGGGGGGGGGTCTAGTTGCACCCACAACAATCCTACTTATGGTTGCAAAGAAACCCCCACATCCCCACAAACCACTGCTAGGACAGGATCTGCTGCTCCCACTGCTTTATTTTTCACCATGAGCTGCTCCCCGCCAGGCACCACACCCCATTCACACGCCTTTGGTCAATACGTAGCTCAGTGGCAATCACTACCCCGAAGTGACTCCAGTGCAGGCACCCACCGCACGAACTCCCCACACCGGATTCTGTCCACACGCAGAGAATTCTCTCCGCCGGGCTCCTTCGGGTTCCTCTCGCTGCTCTCCGTCCTGCCGCCAGACGCTGCTCATCTGCATAACCCCACCCATGGACACGTGACACCTTCTGTCATTTTGATCTCAGTGAATGAGTTGCCTGCGGGGAGTGAGCACGTCAGCGCACGTCACAGCCGCTGGGCGGGGATTGTCTGTGAGCCCCGTGCTGGGGGCGGGGCTTCAGGGAGAGACCCAGCCCATAGACAGCCTGGGGCAGGGAGAGACCTGCAGGGGCAGGGGATCTTGGGGTCAGGAGGGGAGAAGGGGGGTTGGCAGAGACCCAGCCTGGGGTGCAGGAGAAATGGGGTGGGGTGGAGGGAGACATGTCGGGTGGGGGTGGGGTGTGTGAAATGTTGGTCCAGGGAAACTGAGTCACTCCCAGGACATTGTGTGCAGGGGGGAGCACAGGGGCAGGGAGAGAGCCCCAGCCCCACAGAGCCCCAGAGGGATATTGGGGCAGGGGAGGGAGGAGAGACCCAGCCCCATAGACCCCTAGAGGCAGCGGGATATGGGGGGGGGTAGGAGAGGGGATCGCAGAGAAGACACTCATCTCCAGAGGCAGGAAATGAGGGAGGGAGGGAGGGATCCAGCCCTATAGACCTGTAGGGGCAGGGAGATATTGGGGACAGGAGGGGTGAAGGGGGGTTGGCAGAGACCCAGCCTGGGTGCAGGGGAAATGGGCTGGTTTGGAGGGAGCTGGGGAGGAGAAGAGACACAGGGCAGGACACACATTGGGACAGAGAAACTGACTCACTCCGAATACATGCGGAGCAGGGCAGGGCGGAGGCAGATCATGCTGGTCCCAGGGTAATTTTGGGGGGTTCTGATGCCCCACTCAGCCGGGGGGCTCCCCTCTGGGCTGAGGAGCCCTGGGGTGGGGCGGGTGCAGGGGCTGGGTGTGTGTGTCAGGCTGGGGGAGCTGCCTGGGCAGAGGGGCTGGAACTGGGGGGGCTGCAGCAGCCCCTGGCTTGACGTGGTTTCCATCACACCCAGGGGTTACAGTTGGTTCAGTGGCTCAGCACCCCCCACTATACAGATTGTTCTGGCACCACTGGCCTAGGGTCACCGTCTAGTGCCCTTTGCCGCCCCGCTCAGGGCCTGCCTGGCTCTCCTAGAGCAGGGCGAGCGCCCAGCTCTCCTGGGGCAGGGCTGGCGAGAGCTCTGGACAGATACTAACAGCGCCAGGGAGCCTGGACGAATATTAGTTGGACAGAGAAGCCTGGAGCAGTTTATCAGAGAGCAGAAATGAATCCCGCACACAGCACTGGAGCTGCAGTGCTCAGCGCGTGGGCCTGGGTCTCCTGCACAGTCTCCCTGCATCCCCTCGTGGCATAACAAGTTCCCTGCAGAGAAGCAGAGGTGCGGGAACGAGGGCTGCGGCGGGTGCTGCAGCACCCCCATGTCTCACTGTGCAAAGCTCCAGGTGCTGTGGGAACAAAGCCAGCATTATTGTGCGATTCCAGAGAACCCCGGAGCTGTGCTGCCCCTGTGTAGTGTGAGCGGGAATTGCACGTTTTCACAATGCTTGTGAACACCAGGGCCGGTGCAACCATTTAGGCAAACTAGGCGGCCACCTAAAAGCCCCCTCAGGCGAGGAGGTGGAGCGGAGGTGAGCTGGGTGGGGGGGCACGTGGGGAGGGCTGCCTGCAGTAACGGGGGAAGGGGGAGCACAGGGGAACAGCTCCCCACCCCAGCTCACCTCCACTCTGCCTCCTCCGCCGAGTACACAGCCCAGCTCTAAGTCTCCTCCAATCGGCGCCGCAAGCCTGGAGGGGGAGGAGAATTAGAGCGACCTCCAGCCTGCTCAGTGGAGGAGGCAGAGCCGAGGTGAGCTGGGGCTGGCTCCCCAGGCAGGCTTAGCTGCCACAGGATGGGATAGGGGGGAAGAGGGGTTAGCTGTCACGGTGGGGGGCGTAGCTGCTGCTTGGGGGTTCCCCAGGTGGGGGGCTGAGTTAGCTGCTGTGGGGGGGCAGGGTTAGCTGGGTGCAAGGTGGAAGTTTCACTTAGGGCACAAAACTTCCTTGCACCCGCCCTGGGGCTTTCCACACCCTGACAGGCTGATTAGATACCTGCAGCCAATCAAGGCAGAGCTACTCAGGGCACCTGGATTTAAAAAGGAGTCACTTCAGTTTGTGGTGTGCGTGTGAGGAGCTGGGAGCAAGAGGCGCAAGGAGCTGAGAGTGAGAGGGTGTAGCTGCTGGAGGACTAAGGAGTACAAGTATTATCAGACACCAGGAGGAAGGTCCTGTGGTGAGGATAAAGAAGGTGTTTGGAGGAGGCCACGGGGGAAGTAGCCCAGGGAGTTGTAGTTGTCATGCAGCTGTTACAGGAGGCACTATAGACAGCTGCGATCCACAGGGCCCTGAGCTGGAACCCGGAGTAGAGGGTGGGCCCGGGTTCCCCCCAAACCTCCCAACTCCTGATCAGACACAGGAGGAGTTGACCCAGACTGTGGGTTCCACCAGAAGGGAAGATCACTGAGGTGAGCAAATCTGCCAATAAGTGCAGGACCCACCATGGTAGAGGAGGAACTTTGTCACAGCCTCTAATTGTGGTGTTTTTAAACGGTCTGCATGCTGCTTGCAGGCTCCTAACACTTGCCACAGCAGCTCCTTTTAACTTCCATTCAACCACCTGTACTTATGCCGATAGGTTGACTTTAGGCCTTTAACTTTGATTGGTAGCTGAGAAGATGGTAAATTGGACAGAAACCTCTTCATTTCCTTGTTATTTCCTGACTTCTTTATTCATGGCCTTTTCCTTATTTCCCAGCAGATTGACTAGACACCAGATTTGGGTGCTAGCAGGGGGACCTGACAGGCTCCTTATTTTCTGATTTCTTTCAGAAGCATTGAACTTGCCAGGGCACAGTCAGATTCTGGATGCTCACGTAAATGTAACACCTCAGGCTCAGCTTTAGTTCTGTTTCTCAGCTCTTTTGGAAAATCGATCTTTAGTCTGACATGTAGCATCCTTGCATTAGGAGATGGCTAATTAATAAGACCATAAACCTTGGCAATCAAATGGAACCTGAAGTCCACAGAAGAGCCCGAAAGGCCCTTGGGGAGTGGAGTGCAAGTTGAGGAAGACTTCCCTGCACAGCTTCTCTCTCAATTCTCGTTTTCCTGTATTGAGCACAAAAGTCAGGAATCAGCTCAGGGTAGGGTTATACCATGTGTGTGCAGTGGTTGGACAAGAAACTGGACTGGTATGGAGCAAAACTATCTTATGTGTGCCTGATGACTGTACGTTTGAGAAGGAGCAGAAAAGAGCATTGGGGCTGTGGTATAGCGCTTGCATAGGCTTTCTTTGGCCTGTTAGTTACAGGTTAGTGGGTGGGTTTATGCAAATTAGGAGTGTACAGGGAAACCAGCCAGAGGAAGGAGGCTGAAAGACTTCTCTGTCTTTGAACAGAATTGTGTGTTAAGGGCTCTTGCTTTGAATTCTTCCAGTGGAGTCATTTCGGGGAAGTGATCATCACTTTGAGTTACCTAGTTATCAAAGCCTCGTGAATGGTGTTTGGTGCATGTCTGGGAGCTCCTCGTGCTGAAGTAGAAAGCAGTGGGGGAAGAGTGGCTGTCTAGCATCCGAGAATCTCAGCATCACTTCTTGGTTCCTGACAGCTAAAATCAAGCTTCTTGGCTTTTTGAGCTCAGATGGGCTGAGTAGTTTCTTGGTCTATTCAAGGCCGTGATCAAGTGTCTTGATGTTTTTGGTCTCAAGATGAAAACTTTGTCTGTGTCTTGGGAACCTTGAGATAAAAAATTATCTAAATTATGTCTGTTCTTATCAGTTTAATATCTGATAGGTTCTTTATTTGAAGACTGTATGTTAAATTGATTTTTGAAACAAGGGGATGGATTTGGAGCTTGCTCTGTTCACCCTATGCATTGATCTGGTATTGCAGTGTCTCCAGGACCAGTGCCTCTCCTTCTGGGGATAATTGTGTGGTTAAAAAAGCAGAAAAAGTTTCACTCTAAAAATGCTGATTTGAGAAGGCTTTTTTAAAAAGTAGTTGAAGAATCAAGTCTTTTTAGCCCT
The DNA here is from genome assembly GCF_020497125.1 of Mauremys mutica. NCBI lineage: Eukaryota > Metazoa > Chordata > Testudines > Geoemydidae > Mauremys > Mauremys mutica. Next base: position 199,278 of record NW_025423264.1, on the reverse strand, counting down.
TTGGTTTCTTCGTGATAACATATTGTTAAAATTTGTTGGGAGTGTTTTCTGAGTTTACAGATGTGAGTTTCTTTGTCTTGCTGGAGGATTGTTTTAAAAACTGGAATTCTTCTGTTTGCTGTGAGTCTTTTCAACAATATGAAGAACAAATGCGTTTTGGACTGAGGGTCTGTTTGGGAGATGGTTGGTGGGGGGGTGGGGAACACACATTGGTAATATTTGAGGTCACATGTATATCAATAATTAACTGCATGAGTTACACAGACTTCTCCCCACCCAGCCTACGTTCCATGTATCTTGACTGAGCCTGCCGCCCACCATCCCAGAGCAGAAGCCTGAAGCCTGAGCCCCACCGCACGTGGGAAGGTGGGGACTCCCACTGGTTGCCTGCTCCTGCAGTGTTTGTGACTCCGGAAGGGGGTAGGGACCAGCCCCTGCAGGCAGCCCGGGGGATGAGCCGCTGCTTTGCTGCCCCTGACTCCCCCTCAATTACAGCCCGGGAGACTGTGGCCACAATAAAAGCCCCTGGTGGCCACATTTGAGAAATGCTGGAGCTTCACAGTAAACAAATCCCAGCAGGTTTGTCACACCCTGTCCCCCACCCTTTCCCCACCTTGGGGATTTCCTGCCCTCTCCCACACAGACCAACCTCCCTGGAAGTTCCCACCCCCTATGTATTTACTGCCCTTTCTTCCCACCAAGGGAACCCGCCAGCAACTCCCTGATCATCCCTCCCTCAACTGGCTCCACTGCAGCCATTTCCCTTCCCCGGCCCCTGGGAGGACCGAATGAGCTGGAGCAAAACATGGATGTTGCGCTGCAGCCTGTTAGGGCAAAAAGGGCAATTGGGGACATGTCAGAACAGGAAATAATTTCACAGCACAATTCCCCCCAGGCTCTTTCCCTGCACACAGATATTCTAGCTTGTCCTGCATGTGACAGAAAAATTCAAATCTAGGGCTGTCAATTAATCGCAGTTAATTTACACAATTAACTTTAAAAAAAATCATGATTAATCTGTTTTAATCACACCGTTAAACAATATAATACTAATTTAATTTTTTGTTTTTCTACATTTTCAAATATATTGATTTCAATTACAACACAGAATACGAAGTGTACAGTGCTCACTATATACAGTTTTATTACAAATATTTACACTGTAAAATATAAAGTACTGTAGTGCAATCTCTTTACCATTAAAGTGCAACTTGTATATGTAGATTTTTTTTTGCTGTTGCAGAAGTGCACTCAAAAAGAAAACAACGTAAAATTTTAGAGTCCAGTCACTCCTACTTCTTGTTCAGCCAATCGCTAAGACAAACAAGTTTGTTTACATTTACTGGAGATAATGCTGCCCGTGTCATATATACGTCACCTAAAAGTGAGAACAGGCTCTCTCATGGCACTTTTGTAGCCAGCTTTGCAAGGTATTAACGTGCCAGATATGCTAACATCCATATGCCTTCATACTTCAGCCACCATTTCAGAGGACATGCTTCCATGCTGATAACGCTCGTTAAAAAAATAATGCATTAATTTGTGACTGAAGACCTTGATGAAGAACTGTATGTCTCCTGCTCCATGGTTTTATCTGCATTCTGCCATATATTTCGTTTTATAGCAGTCTTGGGTGATGACCCAGCACATGTTGTTCACTTTAAGAACACTTTCACTGCAAACTTGACAAAACGCAAAGAAGGTATAATGTGAGATTTCTAGAGACAGCTAAAGGGCTCAACCCGAGGTTTAAGAATCTGAAGAGCCTTCCAAAATCCAAGAGGGACGAGGTGTGAAACATGTTGTCAGAAGTCCTTAAAGAGCAACACGCTGATGCAGACACTACAGAACCTGAACCACTAGACAGGAAAATCAATCTTCGGTGGGTGGCATCTGACTCAGATGAGGAATATGAAGGTACTTTGGCTCGTTATCGAGCAGTACCTGTCATCAGCATGGAAGCATGTCCCTGGCCTCTGATTGCTACAAGCTGGGAGGGGAGAACAGGGGCTGGAGCTCTCCATGGCCGCCTGGTCTGGTCACTCCCTCTGAAGCCCATAGCCAGGGCCAGCCTTAGGGGTGGGTGCCACCAGGGAATTGCCCAGGGGTACCGTGGTCAAGGGCGGTGCTGTACGGTAGCAGAGAGGTGTGTGCTGCTGGTGTAAAGTCAGAAACTGCTCCCGGCTGGCAGGGGAGTGCTGCTTGGGGTGGTGCCCAGATTTCTCCCTGTTCAGGAACATGAGGGGAGGGAGGGGAAGAGAAGGGGGAGAGAGCGGTGATGAGCGGATACTGCTCCCCCCAATGTTCCTCCGTGCCCCCCTAGGGGGCTGTGAGGGGGGAGCAAGGAGCGACATCAGGGCTCCCTGCCTCCAGGTCACCTTCCCCACCTGGGCTGCTGCTCTCTGTCCTCCCCTTACGCAGCCCAGGGGGGGAAGGTGACCTGGAGGCAGGGAGCCCTGATGTCGCTCCTTGCTCCCCCTCTCACAGCCCTCTAGCGATGTGCGGAGGAGCAGTGTTCAGGGGCAGCGGGGGGAGCGAGCAGCAATGCCAGCTACTCCGTGCATCCAGGTCAGTTTCCCCAAGTGGGCACAGGAGGGGGTGCAGAGGTTAGGGGAAAAGGGGGCACAGTGCAGGGATTACGGGTGCGGGAGGAGGCAGGGGTTAGGGGTGCAGGGGTTAGGGGAACTGGAGGGGGCACAGGGTTAGGGGTGCAGAGCTTGGGGGCACCAGAGGAGGTTCAGGGTTGGGTGCCAGAGGGGGGGAGCAGGGATTAGGGGGACAGTAGCACAGACCCCACCTACTTCTTCTGCTTTCTCCTGACACCAGCATCACCCTTCCCAGCACCGCCTCATGGCAGCATCTGCTTCCGGACTCGCACCAGAAATGGGAAGTCTGGGCCCTGCCTGGCAGCGGCTGTCAGGAAATGGAAGCAGGAGACACTACCACTCCCATGGTGCCGTAGGGTTTTCAGGTGGGGTGCCCCCTGGTGGGTTGGGCTCCAGGGGAGGTTTGGCATCTTAAGGGACTGGGGGGGGGTTGCTTGCAGGAGGTTTGAGGACCAACGGCGAAGGGGAAGTTGGACACTGGCCAGAATACCAGGAGACAAGGCAGGTGAGGTGATACCTGTTACTGGACCAGCTTTGGCGCCACACAGGGTCTTCTTCATGCAGGGGAAAGGTGCTCAGAGCATCACAGTTCAATAGAAGGTGGAACGCTCTGCCCCGAACACCAGACATTTCCCTACTTCCTGGAACGGGGGGGGCCTGTCCCCATTGTCCTGTAAACAGCCCCACCATGTACCCCAGAGGTGGCTGCATCTTAGCACCAAGACACCATTGGTCACTGCTCCAGAGGAGATGGTACATACCGGCCACTGCCCTACGTGGCCCCACAAGTTACTGCCCCAAGAGGTGAAGTACACACAGGCTACTACTCAAACTGGGCACCTGGGGTCACTGCAGCAATGGTTGGGGGGGATACATGCAGGGCACTGCCACACATGGCCACCAGGGGGCACTGCTGCAGTGGTGGTCGTGGTGTGGGGGGATGAGGGGGAGGGAGATACCAATAGGGCACTGCCACACCAGGGCACCACGGGGAGGTCACTGCTCCAATTAGTAGAGATACACATCGGGTAGTGCCCCAACTGGGTGCCCTACCCCAGAGAGAGAGGGGGCTGGGGAGAGAAGAGGAAATCAAAGGCCACTGCCTCACTTAGCCACCAGGGGTCACTACCTAAATAGGGGACACACACACACAGGGCACTGCCCCACCTGACCAGCAGGGGTCACTGCCCCAATAGGGGGATATACAGAGGGTATTGCCCCACGGGGATGCCAGGGATCAGTGCCTGCCATACCTGGCACAGGGGTAGAGGGGATAGGGTGACCAGATGTCCCGATTTTATAGGGACAGTCCCGATATTCGGGGCTTTTTCTTATGTAGGTGCCTATTAACCCTCACCCCGTCCCGATTCTTCACACTTTCTATCTGGTCACCCTGGGGGGCAGGGGCAGGGAGAGAGGGGGCTACACACAGGGCACTGCCATACTTGGCCACCAGTGCACATCCCTAGTGGGGGAGTGACACACACCAGGAGCAGGGCTCACTGCCACAAAGGGGTTGGAAGATACCCAGGGCACTGCCTGACACGGCCACCCAGGCACCCTGCCACCTTGGGGGAGGTGGAGAATACACCTCAGGCACTGACTCCTCTGGCTACCAGTGGTCACTGGCCCAATGCAGGGGTTGGGGGGAGTAAATACACACAGGGGGCTGCCCCACCTGGGCAACACGAGTCACCGAGATGAGAGTGGGATACGCAGAGGGCACTGCCCCAATGGCTGATATACATACAGGGCCCTGCCTCACCTACCCACCAGCGCTCACAGGCGCAATGGCAGTGGTGGGGTCACATAGGCAACTGCCTTCAGTGGCCACCAGGGGTCGCTGCAGCAATGCTAGGGGGGATACAAGCCAGGCATTGCTGCCCCTCGCCACCAGGAGTCACTGCTCCTACAAGAAGGCACCTACAGGACACTCCCGTGCCTGGCCAGCAGGGGTCACTATCACTGGGGAGGGGCTACAGGGAAGCAGAGAAAGAGCAACTAACTGCAGTGGGGAAAATCATCATCTACAGGGGAGAAAGAATGGACTCTGCTAGGACATCGCACCAACTCCGGCCAGGCTGGATACCAGCAATTCGGGGCGGGAGCAGCTCCAGCTGGAGCCTGGGCAGAGGCAGGTGACCTCGGTCTCTGTGCTGAGCAGGCAGCGAGGAGGGACAGGGAACCCCCCGGCCAGGGTCTTGCTGCCCAAGGACGGGGAGATCTGTGGCAGGCTTTGGAGTAGCTGGTTCAGCAGCCATGAGCCGCACGCTTGTCCCCGCCAGAGCACTCCAGGAGCACATAACACACAGGTGTGCACTGCATGTAGGCACCAGTGTAACGACAGGGCCAGACTCTGCTGAGTGCTGCCTGTGAGAGACAGGGGCAGAGTCAGACGGGCAGATGCGGGCAGGAGATGACAGGGCCAGCGGCCATGAGCTGAACCCATCACAAGTCCAGCCTGTGATGTCACCATCCATCCCTGCAGCTCTCCATCTGTCCCGCTGTCCGTCAAACTCTCAACCTCCCATCCATCCCCAATGTATGTCACACACACCCCTTCACCCATCTGCCTCACACACTCATCTATTTCCTCATGCATCCTGCTGTCCCTCTGATTGGCCCTGCAGTGCCCAGCACAAGGAGGCATAGTGGGCCCTGAGCGAGGCTTTTGGGTGATGCAGTAATGGAGCTAGCGGGTGATAAGGGGGGTTCTGGGCATCTATAATCCCAGCCCCACTTCTCCTGTGCCCAAAGCCATGACCGCGAGCCCACCCCTCTCAGTCTCAGCCCCCACAGCCCCAAAGCCATGACTGGCCACTCACGCTGTGACCCAGTTACACCAGTGAGGTCTCCCTGAAGATAGGGGGTGGCAGGAGCAACCCCCTTATCCTGGCAGGCAGGACACATCCTTCCCAGTATGGCAGAGACCTTGCCCGTGGGCAGACAGACCCAGCTGAGCCCATAGGAGACTGGGGGAGGGGGAGCAGAGGAAGAGGATGCAGGCAACTGAACATGACAGGTGTCCATGAAAGGAGAGAGAGAGTTTGAGTGTAAGTTGGCCAACACAGAGAGAGAAACCTCGGAGAAAGAAAGAAACTCAGAACAGGGAGACACCCTCATGGATCCAACTTTCTGCTAGGGAGCACACACCACTCCTGGCCAGAGAGATGATCAGCCCCCGCAAATGGCAACATCATCTCCCTTGAAGCCACAGCTAGTCCAGAAACCCACACCCAGGTAACGGGACGTCCCTGCCTGGAGCCAGGGGGGCTGTGACCAGAGCCCTTCCCAAACCAGATACTTCTCTCACCGACAGAGACAGCTACTCTCATCCCAGCTGGGCAGGTCTTGCCTGGCATCAACAGGATTCACCCTGTCACTGCTCTCGCTCACTTGCCATCTCACCTCCGGGCTGGACTCCGTCCCCGCGACTTCTTTCCCCTTGGTATGAAACACAACACAAAAGAAAAAGCAATGGTGGCGAGGCTCCTCTTCTCGCTACTCCCGCACCCCAGGGCTCCGGCTTCAACCCTCCTCCCATTCTGCCATCACAGCTACTATTAGAAATCTGAGCCCTGGGCTCTCACCTGGTTGTCTCCCCAATCCTTGGTGCTGTCCAGCATGTCTCCCTCCACAGAAGTCACCTGGCCTCATCTTAGACTCCATCTTCATATTGCTCTTCTCCTTCCCAGAGCTCCTGCTCTGCTCCTCAGACCTGTCTGTGCTCAGCTCTGCAGGCAGAGGGGAAGGGGCATGATGGGAACACACGCCCCATTCCAGACACCACGCAGCATCCACAGGGCTACCAAACCACGTCACCTTCGGCCAAAACCACCCCCCACCCCAAGGGAGCAAAAACCCTTTGTGAGCTCAGCACACACAAGCCAGGAAAAGATTAACACCCACAACCAGCCCAGCCAAAGTGGGAGCCTCCCCCATTTCCCGGCCACAGGTCCATGGGGCTCATGGATGGAGACGTTTGGTGGGCTGTGGGGGCCCCTGAAGAACTAGCTCAGTGTGTGAATGAGTGACTGGGATGTATGTGGGGGCCAGACTGTGGGTTGGGGTGTCCAGGGGGACCCAAGAGAAGGGACTAGGGGGATTAGGGACAGAGGAGGGTGGGGTTACCGAGGTGCATTGTGGGAATGTGGGATTTAGAGAGCCCAGAGTGGATGGGTGGGGGCGGGTTGGAGGACCCCACAGTGGCTGAAAAGGGGAACCCGGCAGGTTGGGGGTAGCAGAGATTGGAGATGAGGAACCTCACACCCTGGGGATGGACTGGGAGAGTGGGGGGATGGGAAAGTGGGGCCCAGCCGTGGGGAAATGGGATGGAGGCAATTAGGGGCTGGGGGAGGAGGGGGGCGAAGGGAAAGGCCGGGCAGAGTGTACAGGGTCGGGGAGGGGACGCTGGGGGCTGAGGGATCCCCACAGATGGGGGAAGGACAGGCGAGAAGGTCACAACAGACGGGGAGACACTGGGGGGCCTGAAGGGGCTGTCAGGGCCCTACAGAGGGAGAGGAGGGGTGGGGCTGATGGCGCCTGGAACTGGGGGTCTGAGCCCCCGGCCCCCCCGTGCGGAGCCACCACTCGCCGTCCCACTGTTAGCCAAAAGGGCTCGTTTCCCCCCGGCGCTTACCTAATTACCCCAAGGAGGCACGGAGACAGGAAGACGAGTACCACACCCTTTATTGATCGGTCAGCTGAGCGGGTGCTCCTCTCGGCTAGTGCCAGAGAAAGAGACACACCTGACATGGCCAGATGGGCCTACCTTTATACCCAGTAACAAACAACTTAGCCTACGTTCGTCTACGTCATTTGGTTGACCTGTAGAACCTGTACATGTATCTGTTAGGGGATAATTGGGTACGCAGGATACATATATCATTTTGTGGGGGCTACAAGAGACATACAGCTGTTGAGGATACATTTGTCATTCTGAAGGGGAAACAAGGTACATCTGTTGACCCTTTGTACTAAATATCTTGAAGACGTACATGGGAACACAGCTGCATGCTCTTGGGGAGCCAACATATACTTGGGGAGCCAAACAAAACTGATAAGCGAAATAGCTGACTTAGGTAGATACACGGCCTTCAGTCTAATGAGTTCTGTAAGCTTTCCAACACAGTTTGGACAAGCATAACATAACTTTGGTTTACTCAGGCCTAATACGGAAAGGCTTCATTAGCACTATGATTTTCCAACAACTCCCCCCTTTGAGAATACTCACCAAACCTTTTGGCTGAGTTTTCTCACACTTTGAGGCCAAAAAAAGCAATTAATCTCTAGGGAGCTGGGGTTATTAATGAGGGGGTATTAAGTCCCACATGCATCCTTCCCATGGATCCGGCAGGATTCGGTATGTGGGAGCCACACCCACCCTAACCGGTCCATATGCTTGGAAGGAGCACTGTAAATGTACACACTTCCACTTAGAAAGTGTCCAAGTATGTCTTCATGACCACAGATCAGATGGTTCCTGATGTGTCTGTAAGGGCAGTGGCCAAGTTTGGTGCTTAAGATCATTTCAAATGGCCATCAGCTTGTCATTCAGGAAATCCTGGATTTCTAAACATACTAGATTCCACTGCAATGCCTTCCCAGCCTCAGTGATATTCAATACCATCTCTGTCAGTAACTTCTGGGTCATAGAACTAAAGATGGAAATGACATGTAACTCACCGACTCCAGCCTGTACTTAAGATAGCTGAGCTTCAAAAATAAGGCTAGTGGCCTTTTTTAGTTGGCCCAATTTCTTATCATGTTCTCAGCTTTGAAAAATATTTCAAATGGCTGCTTCACTATTGGCCCCAGCCCACAGGGATCTGGTTAATTCCCCTTTCTCCAGAGGAAATAACCTAGGCTTTTTGTTGTGCTAATCTAATGGCAGCCCCTTGTGAGCAATCTGGGTATGTAAAAGTGATCTGAAAACTGGATAAAGGCAATGTCATTTAAAATCCAATTAGGGAGGGCAATACATACTGAAGGATTTATCCAAAACACAGGGCGCAGCCTGTAGAATAAACCCCAAAATCCAATCAATACCACATTCCCAAACATGGGTCCCACAAATTTCTTCCTGCCAGTGTATAATTCTTTGATTCTTCACCAGGGTCAGTTCTCAATGTCCTTTCTGGTCAGGAATTCCTGGACTTTGGCAATGTCAGTGGAATGAGCATTTCTTCTAGAAAAGTTCAAAGGCACAGTAAATCTGTCAGTGGACAAGGGAGAGGTTCCTAGCACGTCACCTTGTCCTTTTTCCCTGCTGTCCAGAAGGCACAGTGGAGCTAGAAGGAGAAATAGGCTAATCATCAGTAGGAGAATTCTCCCGATGCGGAGGGGTCTTTTTGTAATGAGAATCCTGGGTCCAAGCAGTCAGTCTTTGGCACTTCACAGCGGTGTTGGTAGTCAGCAGGACTCAATAAGGGCCTTTCCAGCATGGAGCCAAAGCAGTCTTTCGTTGGTGGACCTTTATGTAGACCCAGTCTTCTGGTTCCAACGAGTAGCGGGGCTGCTAGGGTCTTCGGATAGTGCTTCTTTACCTGTGAGAAAAGAAACCTAACACATTGCATTAGTGTCTTTGCAGATTTTACATCTGCTTGGGTATATTCAAGCCCCCCCCCTTTTCTTGGTTGTTAGCCAAGTCCTTGAACAGAGTCAGTGTCTTATCTTGAAACTGAATATGTTAACTATTTTTTCCTCAGTTAACTCGTTCTTTTTCCTTTTCCCTTCTTGGCTTTTTTAACCTACAAAGGAAACTTTTACTTTTTACTTATACACCTTTTGTTAACAATGAACATATACACATTGCTGTTATACAGTACATTAGTCTTATTATTTAATATATGCCACATATACCTTTTTACTAATATAACCTTATTACAGAGCTTTGGAACAACAAACCAGGACAAGCACACCCACTTTGAGAAGTTCACGTAATATAACCTCTAGTCCAATAGCTATCCACCATCCCCAGCCCTCTGGCTAAAAGTTTGAGGTAGCCAGAAGGATCCCCTGTACAATAAGGGGAGTGGGTTAACTTTTCATGTCTTTGCTTCCAAAGACTGTCGGTACACAAATTTTAACAACAATTTTCAATTAAAAGATTTGGCCAATGTAGTTTCTTTCTCTTACTTAAGAAAATGTATTAGACTTTAGTAGATCACATTTTTCTGATGTATCCAAACACTTTGTATTCTAAGTTAAACAAAACAAGTATCTGCATTTCAATCCAACACTTCCGCTTGATTTCAAATCAGACCATCCCATGAAAATATTAAACACAACAATTCTGGCCACGAGACAAACACCACAAGACAGAACATAGAACACAAAACATAATTTTTACTGTGCCAGTAAATCATGGTACGTTGAATGCTGTTTAGCTGGCATTAGTTTTCTTTGATTATCTGAAAGACAAAAACAAAGGTCTACCCCTTCTGGGCAGTCAATCATTGCTTAAAATATACAAATACCCTTGTTGATTTCAGGCAAAACAGGGGAATTACCCCATATTTTCTTATATGTGTTTTATAGGCAGCCCAGGTTTCAGTGGCCTCTACCTTATCAGTTAGATAATTTGCATTAATACAGATGCTTTCTGGCTTGCTTTTTACTTTTAACTCCTGCTTTTAAACACTGAAAGAAAACATCACCACTTATAGTGCCTTAGAGCCTAATACATTTTTATTTACATAGCACTGTATACATTCTTTAGCTAATTCAACAAAATTGTTCATAGCCAAATGATTGCAATTTAATAATTTCTTTGCCTGAATTTATTTACAAATATTTAAAAAAACACCAAGAACTTTTCTCTTTAGCATCTTTACAAAGTTCAACTACTATTCCCTCCAGCAACTACAGAGTTAACTTTTCACTCTCCTTTAAAAATCACTTGCCCTTCCCTTAAATCACTTGCCTGTCTTCCAACAGCCACTTACCAATTCAAATCACCATTCCAAATATCATTCTGAGTATTTGAAATCCCCATGCTTACACTTACTTACTCCTTCCTTCCACTAGACCCTCAAAAGTTTCCAACCTGTTCTCCAAGCTCTCTGTCTGTTGCCTGCCCGCCTGGGCCCGATCCTTTTTTTTTTTTTTTTTTTTTCATGGGCACCAACTTGTTCCACTACCAGTTTAGCTAGGAGGGTGGGCTTCTCAACTAGCCCCCACCCTTCTGGTCTTTTCCCTAAAACATTTTTTTTACTCAAGATTACCCGAGTCCTCCCTTGTGAGGCTCACCACCTGAGCAAAACGCATGGCCCATTAACTATTTAATTTCCTCTTGTAGCAAACACACTGCTGTTACAGCATATGCTGAGCACGAATGGTTAAATTTTAACAAGTCCCTGAAGGACTGGTACATGCTTAGCCAGAGCTTCCTTTTCTAACTGGAAGTCCTGTCTCAAGGCCTGCAACTTGCCCTGGCGCAGGTTTGAGTTGCTGCCTGGTTCATGATCTATGCTCTTAATTGCTCAATTCTAGTTATCAAGTACACATCTCGTCCCTTCTCTCCAACTACTCTATTGCCCAGTCCTGCTACGACTGGGGGTAGATCCACCTGCCACCCTTCCCGGTCAACCAGGGTGGAGAGAGGAATGCTAAACCCTTCTCCAGTTCTCAGACTTGCTGCAGCTGAGAGTGGGCACACCTTTAATTATGCAATCCTCAACATATAACAGCAACAGAACCAAATAAAACAAACATAAAACAACAAGGGTAAAACAAATAGATGGTGTAAATTCTACAGGGTTCCCCCATTCTCTATTGCTCACCAAACTGTGACAAATTCCTGTTACCCATTTATCCCTCATGTCAGGTGATCAGACAGGACAGGACTGCAGGACATTGGGGGAGGATAGAGAAAACACACCATATAACCAAATTTTAAAACTTCATTACAAATAATAAAACAACAATGGAGAGTGTTGGGAACGCTCCCACATCACTCAGGAAAAATATAAATGCCCCAAGCCTTAAGCCACGTTAATACTCACACATGTCCAGACTGGCCACGTCTGTATATAACGTTCAGAAAAGGGGGAATAGGTGGACGGGAGATTATCCTGTATACAGCTTGTTCAGAATTTCCAACATGCTTCCGCTCTTGGGAGGGCTGTTTTTTTTTTTTTACACCCTGGAATCTCCTGCGGTGTCTCTTTCAGAGATTCTAGTCCAGGTCAGCTACCTCTGGCTTCTCCAGTGTCACCAAGCCACACCAACACCGGCATCCGTCACAAAGTCAGACTGTTGGATCTCACTGAACAGTTAAGCTTTGCAAATGTAATCTCACCAGTTCTGTAACTTGTACTGCCTTTGGTTTGCCTGTCTTTATTTTTCCACAACCAGCTGGGGCTGAAAGCAGTTTTGTTTCTTGACCTTGAACACAAAGCAACTTTCTATTTCTCTGCCAAGCTGCATTTTAAATTAACCCATACCTAGACAAATTGCTTACACTGTGTCAGAGGCTTTTCTTTGACGATTAAAAGCTCCTCTGAGATATATGATCTTATTTAGATTGAAAGTACCTTTTAATGGACATTGTTTAGATGGATCTTCATGTGTATGAAGATTCCAATTCTTTAAATACCTGCAGGTTTTAGAACCATAATGTACGTACATATAATATGCTGGGGTACCCTTAGGGGGTGAGGTGGAATGTTTAGACTGTCCCTTACCCATTTTCCACTTACACACACACTGCCCTGTTCGCACTAGCAGCTCATAAACTAAGGATCTCTCCCTACAGGGCACTCACACAGGAGAGACTCACAAGGAAGACTACGACTCTCCTACATCTCCCTTCAGCAAAGAGCATCGGCTAGTCTCTGGGAGACGGCGCCGCTTGCGTCCAGTGAGATGATCAGACTGTCAGTAGCCCACACGGAAAGGAAGGGGGGGGAGAGAAGATGGGTTCACACACTCCTAGACCCGGTTATCACAGTTTCGGCTTCCAGCATACCAACAGAACAAGAAACAAAAGTACCCCTACCAAAAAGAAAAGCCAGCCCTGGGGCTGCTCCCAGTAATTGTTCAGCACGGCCCACAGACTCGTGGAGTAAATGGAATTATTCATTAGCCGTGTCTGAACCTAGGTACCTTAACCAGAAAGCTTTTACCCACAGTCTTTTACCATTAGGGGCCCAAAGTCCCAACCCTCACTTCGGGGGCGTTAATCCTCAAAACCCAGGAGGTAACGCACTTACCACGCCCGGAGTGGCCACGTCTGGCAGGTGGACTCCCCTCTTCTGGTACTGTCTTGCCTCCGTGTCTGCTGGAGTTCTCTATGGAGGGGGCGTAGCCGTCCCGGCCGATTGCGGCGACCCGGAGCTCGAGCAAACCAATAGCTCAAGGTGGCCACTCTCCTGAGCCGTCCTCGGCCGCCGGTCGCGCCCCCTACAGGGAGAGAAGTCCCGGCGTGGAGTCGCCAATTTGTTAGCCAAAAGGGCTCGTTTTCCCCCCGGAGCTTACCTAATTACACCAAGGAGGCACGGAGGATCAGAGAGACGAGTACCATTATCTTTATTGATCGGTCAGCTGAGCGGGTGCTCTCATCTCGGCTCGTGCCAAAGAGAGAGACACACCCCACAAGTCCGAACGGGCCTTTTTATAATCAGTAACAAACAACTTAGCCTACGTTTGTCTACGTCATTTGGTTGACCTGTAGAACCTGTACATGTATCTGTTAGGGGATAATTGGGTACGCAGGATACATATATCATTTTGTGGGGGCTACAAGAGACATACAGCTGTTGAGGATACATTTGTCATTCTGAAGGGGAAACAAGGTACATCTGTTGACCCTTTGTACTAAATATCTTGAAGACATACATGGGAACACAGCTGCATAATCTTGGGGAGCCAACATATACTTGGGGAGCCAAACAAAACTGATAAGCGAAATAGCTGACTTAGGTAGATACACGGCCTTCAGTCTAATGAGTTCTGTAAGCTTTCCAACACAGTTTGGACAAGCATAACATAACTTTGGTTTACTCAGGCCTAATACGGAAAGGCTTCATTAGCACTATGATTTTCCAACAGCAAGAACTCACTTATCAATAGACGCAGCTGGAAAACCCTTATGTCTGTATAGATGTAGTTGTGAAATCCTCACTTCTATATTGTTTTGTATGTTTATTTGCATGGTCTCTGTCTGGGTCTGTGATTGTTTCTGTCTGCTGTATAATTAATTTTGTTGGGTGTAAACCAATGAAGGTGGTGGAATATAATTGGTTAAATAACCATGTTACAGTATGTTAGGATTGGTTAGTTACATTTCAGTAAAATGATTGGTTAAGGTATAGCTAAGCAGAACTCAGGTTTTACTATATAGTCTGCAGTCAATCAGGAAGGTGGGGGCGGGGGAATGGGAACAGGGACTGGGGATGGGGGAATTGGGATCATGTTTTGCTGCAGGGGGAAATGGGAACGGGGATGGGAACAGAAACAGGGACACAGACAAGGCTCTGTGGTGTCAGAGCTGAGAAGGGGGACACTAAGGAAGGAAACTGGAATCATTGCTTGCTGGACGTTCACCCCAATAAACATCGAATTGTTTGCACCTTTGGACTTCGGGTATTGCTGCTCTCTGGTCATGCGAGAAGGGCCAGGGAAGTGAGAGAGTGAAGGAATAAGCCCCCTAATACTGTCATTTGTTGCTCTAGGCTCCATTCACATCCCACTCCTGACACAATCACTGTCTTCTATCTGACAAAATAGCCTAATTTCAACCTCTCCTGTAACATTACACCACCAACTATTTAGCATTTGTAGGAGAGAAGTTGGAGGGAATTCAAACATCTTCAAATGGCAAAACTTTTCCCCCGGCCTGGTCAGTGAATCCTATGGTGAGAAACTTTCTGTGCATTTCAGTTTCTTGTATTGTTGGATGGGGCCTGAGGTGCTGGAAGGGAAATGTCCATGGAAAACTTGGACATCACTGTTGTCCAAAAAAAGGCAGGTGTTAGACACAATCGCTTCTCGTATTCCCGTGGAATCCGAGTCTAGCTGAAGAATTTCTGTCTATCCTAGAGAGAATCATTCCATTGTAAATACAAATGAAATGAGATTTTCAGGTCGAGTCAGCGCCTTTTAAAAATATTTACTGAGAAAAAAGCCATTCTTTGCCTTGTTGATAAGGACAAGAAGCCCTCTTTTCCTTTCCATTTCAAATGCAAAATGAATGGAGATTTTCATTGAAAAACTTCTGGTTTTTAGGGGGAATTGAACCCAGGCCATGGCTGTTAAAACAGCAGAACCTACTGCTTAAAGCACCAGGGAGGGCTGTTGTTCTCTAGCAGCCAGTGTTGTTTTTCTCAGCCTCCTACTTCACCAACGTCAGACTCTGAGTGTAGTTAAGCTCTCGAATAGGCTCCCAAAGGCGTCTGTGGTGTCTCTGTCCTCAGAGGTTTTTAAGAACAGGTTGAACAAACCTCTGTCGAGGATACTCTGCATATACTTGGTCCCATAGACAACCTGCTCTGGCTCTATCTGCTACCTTCATCGTGTTTGGATGTAAAGGTGGGAAATGATGGGGAAATTGGCCCCTGGTTCAAGTTTAAATGTTGTAACTTCTACATCTAGACCGGGGTGGCCAACCTGAGCCAATGTAACTGCCAAACGTGCACCTTTGTATGCAACTGCTGAGTCAGTTGTGAACCTTGCTACCATTATCATTATCCCTTTGAAATAATGATGGTGATGGACACTTGGCTGTATATCCCAGAGTGCCCTGGACGTCTACAGGCTGCATTAACCAATCCAACCATTTGGCACTTACAGATGGGCACCTCTGTATTGTGCCAGAGTCTTGTACAGCTATGAATGGCTGGTAGATGCCGATATTTTCCCGTCTTTTTAACCAGCACTAATACCCTGCCAGGCCAGGGCTGGGAAGAGAGAGAGAGCAGCAGGTTTCCCCTATTGTGGCCATCTCGCTTTTTCTTGACTAGCTTCACCTCTGCACCAACGTGTGTTTTTCATATGTGAGCCTGGCTAGCTCAGTTGGCAGAGCATCAGACTTTTAATCTGATGGTCCAGGGTTCAAGTCCCTGGTCAGGTGAAAAACTTCTTACTGTGATTATAAAAATCTGTCTTTCTGGAGTCTTGTTCAGTGTTACTCTTTCTCTCCAGGATTTTGCCTTTCCTAAGAAGGGCCTTTCTGTGGGGGGGATTGAAGGAGCAACTCCTTGACATCCCCTCTGTCCTTGCAGGCTGGAGGAATAAAGTCCTGTGGGTATATAGCATGTTCCTCCCCTGCACACACAAACACACAGAATATTCATAAGGAATTAGAATTAGAATCCACCACTTTCCTTGGGAGCTTGTTCCTGTCGTGAATCATCCTCGCTGTTGAATATTTGTGCCTTAGCTGTAATATGAATTTGTCTCTTTTCACCTTCCAGCCATTGGGTCTTGTTATGCGTTTCTCTGCTCGATTAAAGAGCCCTTTCATACCCAATCTTTTTTCTCCATTAAGGCCCTTCAACACTTCAGTGAAATCACCTTTCAATCTTCTTTTGATAAGCTAAATAGGTTGAGCTCATTCAATTGCAAAGAGCCACCAAATGTTCTGAGGGCTGGAGAAAAATGTCTTCTAGGGAAAGTGGTGGATTCTCCATCTCCTGATGTCATTCAATGAAGACTAGATGCCTTTCTGGAATGTGTTTGCCCAAAAGTAGCTATTGTGTCATACAGGAGGCCTGTGATATGCAGGGGGTCAAATAAGATGCTCTAGTGGTCTCTTCTGGGCATAAAGTTGACTAATTTCTGAAAAACTGAGTGTAGCATTGGGAGCAGCATCTGATGTTTTCCTGTCTAGCTGGCTTGCTGCCTAGAACGAACGCTCCTTGAGTGGGGTGATCCACAGGGAGTAGCTCAAACCTCCAAAGTGCCTGGCCAGGGGCAGGACATTAGCACAGCAAGGGAGGGGTGTGGCAGTGACATCACAAAGGCCTTTTGCAGGACCTCAGACTATTGGTCAATGGTGGTGGGGAGGTGGTGACCTCACAGAGAGATGCTGACATCAGGCAGGCAGGACAGGGGCGAGGGGCCAGGGAAACCTCAGAGACCCCTGTGGCTTTGCTTCAGCAAGTCTCCTTCTCCAGGTCTCTCTTTGAGGATTGAAAGAGTATTCGGGTTCAGGCACGTGAGTGCCAGGAAGAACCTCTTTCGAGTTTTCTCCTTCCCTGTTGCAGCGCAGGCGTGCGTGGACAAAGCTTAGCAGTCAATATGATTGATAGCAGAGTCATTTATTTCTCTCCAGCATGCTCTTATATACAATTAAGGTCAAGCAATCAAGCAGTTGCTAATTGGTTAATAAGGTACACACAGGCACAACTGTAACTTCATTGGGTAATTGCCATTCTGTCTAACCTTCTAATTTATTATCCTGTTACTGCCTACCAGCAGATAAGAACTAGCCTCATCCTTGAAACTGCATATCTAGGTTCCCACACTCTCACCAAAACAATCCCACACCTTCCCCCTTTTCTCATAATAAAAAAGGGAAGGCACAGCAAAACATTCCCAGCTCATAGCATCACATTACTACAATCTATTACACAGCAAAACTAAAAGCAAATCTAAACACCAGCTGCCTAACTAAACCGTAACAATATCTTCCGCAGTGCCCTACTTTTACCTATACATCCCTCCTCCAGGTAACGCAAGTGGCCCAAGGGGCCAGGAGGGTTCTGCCAATGTGCAAACACCCACAAAGCAGGTTTTCAATAAGGGCTTCCACTGCAGCAACATGGGGCAGCAGGCAGAAGGCCGTTGTATTTATGGCACTCTGCGCCAAAATCAGCCAAGGCCGGACCCACTTCGCCGGAATCCACCTGGGACCTTGAAAACAATCTCAGCTAGGCCACCTGGCATTTGCCTCGCCCTGGCATAACAACTTTATCTCATCCCTCTGTTCTTGTGACCATGCTGCTGTAATTTTCCACCAAGGCAGCATAGGGAAAATGCAACCGGACATCTCCCCCCTATTCTTAAACACAAAAAAAATTAAAAACATCCAATAAACTACACCAAACTTTATAGCAAAAGGCGTGCAAAACAAAACCAAAAACAAATAATATATCTTATACTATAAGGCTCACCTATAACCATGCAATTCTCAACATACAACACCAAACAAAACAAACATAAAACAGCAAAGTACAACAAAAACAAAATGGTGTAAATTCTGCAGGATTCCCCCATTCTCTATTGCACACCATCTTGTGACAAAATTTCTATTACCAATCCATCCCTCATGTGTCAGGTGATCAAACTGACACTGAGGGGGGGGGGTCCTAGCAAAAAAAACACAACATAAACCACATAAACATTTTAACAACACCACAACAATTCTGGCCAGAACAAACACCACAAAACAAAACAAAAAACGCAAAACATAAATCTTAACTCTATCAATAAATGCATGGTACATCAAATACTGTACAGCTAACATCAATTTTCTTTAATATCTAAAAAACAAAAACAAAACTACCCCTACTGGGCAATTAATCATTACTTAAAATATACCAAAACCCTATATAGCTTGCAGGCAAAACAGGAAAATTACATCATCAATTAAAGCATTTACATTAATACAATTGCTTCCTAGCTTACTTCTAAAATTCAAAGCTAATCACAACTTAAAATTTCTTACTATTAACTTCTGCTTCTAAACACTAAAAAACAACATCACCGCTATATGCCCTAAAAACCTAATACAATCTCAATTACATAGCACTATATACATTCTTCAGCTAATGCAACAAAATTATTCATAGCCAAACAATTACAAACTAATTTCTTTGCCTAAATTTATTTACAAAAATTTCAAAACACCAAAAACTTTTCTCTCTCAGCATTTTTACAAAATTCAGCTATTATTCCCTTTAGCAACCACAAAATTAACTTTTTACTCTGCCTTAAATTACTCGCTTGTACTCCAACAACAACCTTTCTCAACTTAAATCACCATTCCAAGTATCCCCCTGAATATTTAAAATTCCCAAGCTTTTGTCTGTAGCCTGGCCGGCTGGGCCCGATCCTTTTTTCCTCTTCAGAGTCTTTGTCTATTGCCTACCCGCCTGGGCCCGATCCTTTTTTCCTTTCCAAGTTCTCTGTCTATTGCCTGCCTGCCTGGGCCCGATCCTTTTTTCCTTTTGCTAAACCGTTCCTTTCATGAATACCAACTTATCCCACTATCAATTTAGCTAGGAGGGTGTACTTCTTAACTAGCCCCCACCCTTCTAATCTCTACTGCGAGCAATTATCTGTATTTTCCCACCGTGGGGGCTACATTCTCATGCATACAACTTTAATTACAACATCTGCAATCAGCCTATCTATTTTAAATATAGGCTACATCTAGTATCAAGCAATCTACAACAACCAATAATCAGCACATAACACAAAAATAACAAAAATCTAATAAGGCTAACAAAAGCACTTTACATAAAGGTACTCATATTAGCTGCTCTGCCCTTCTCCGCCACGGCTTATAGCCGCCCTTCTCCTCCGTGGCTTATAGCCGCCCCTCTCCTCCGCGGCTTATAGCCGCTCTCCTCAGGGCTCAGGTGCGCCTCTCTTTTCGGACGCCTGGGGGCTTCTCCAGCACTCCCCGCCGCAGCTCCTCCGCTCGCCTCTGGGCTCAGGCTCCTGGCCGTTCGCCTCTGGGCTCAGGCTCCCGACACTATCATCATTCGATACGAGTCACGTCGGGGTCCGGGGGCTTCTCCAGCACTCCCCGCCGCGGCTCCCAGCCGCCCGCCTCTGGGCTCAGGCTCCTGGCCGTTCGCCTCTGGGCTCAGGGCTTCTCCGCCTGGGTCAGGCCACCGACACTTTCATTCGATACGAATCACGTCGGGGTCACCATTTGTTGCAGCGCAGGCGTGCGTGGACAAAGCTTATCAGTCAATATGATTGATAGCAGAGTCATTTATTTCTCTCCAGCATGCTCTTATATACAATTAAGGTCAAGCAATCAAGCAGTTGCTAATTGGTTAATAAGGTACACACAGGCACAACTGTAACTTCATTGGGTAATTGCCATTCTGTCTAACCTTCTAATTTATTATCCTGTTACTGCCTACCAGCAGATAAGAACTAGCCTCATCCTTGAAACTGCATATCTAGCTTCCCACACTCTCACCAAAACAATCCCACACTTCCCTTTAGTGATTTTACTAGAAAACAGCCGTCCCCGTTTAGAAGATAAGAGCATCCTCGAGGGAAGGGGTGTCATGGGCGTGTCACAGTTCGGATGCCAGTGGCCCCCCTACACTGTAAGGAAGTTCCCGCCACCCTGCTCTGTGTTCGCAGTGCGGGAGAGAGCAGCATCCACGGCAGTGATTTGCTCCTGGCTGCCGGAGCAGAGCAGCAGGCTCAGCTGTCAGAACTTCCCAGAGCGATGAAAGGGGAGGGGCCCATGGCTCTGCAGCAGGAATGCAGGGCAGGCAAGTTCACGGCGGGCATTGTGGGATACTGGGGAAGGCCAGTTATGGTAATATAATGAACAGCAGCGTTTACTCTGTTACTTTAAGTTTGCTGCAAAAAGCTCTAGACCTCTCATTGAAGTCGTTTTATTTTGTCAGCAAAACAGGGCAGTTTTGTCGCCAGACATGGCATTGCAGTGTGTACACCAGCCACAAGCTACCGACCGAGGGAGCGTTGTGTGTTTTTCATCCACCTGAGCAATATAATTCTGCTGAAACAACTTTGTAGTGCAGACCTGGCCAAAGATTCACTCACACACAGCTTGCTAGGAAAACCTCACCTGCTCCTCTGCTTTGCAGAATCCAAACACAAGCAAAGCTTGTCAGGCCCTGGTGGCGATGGCAGGGAGTCAGGTGTGGGCAGACACTGTGTTGTAGCTACCTATAGGCACCATGGCTTAGTTGGTTAAAGCTTCTGTTTCATAAAAAGAAGATCCTAAGTTCAACTCCCAGTGGTGCCTTGTTGACTGGTTGTTGGGGCACCTGGTATTGGCTACTGTCAGAAGACAAGATTCAGAGCTAGATGGGCCTTTGGTCTAGCGCAGTGTCATTTTTCTTATGGTTTAAATAACACTCACTGGCACTGATAATAGAGTTACTGAACGTTTGGGAGTTAGGAGCGGGTAGGTCAGTGGTCCAGTCCCCACACAGATGACCCCTGTCTCCCTCTGGGACAGGGGCAGGTCTGAGCTCTCACCCAAATGCTCATTGTGGCTGCCAGAATCTGTGAGCAGCTTGTTTAGTTTACAGCAAAGGTTGAGTCCTGCTTTGTGCACCGTGTGTGAGAATGAAAATCCTAAACCACCCTTTGAAATAACGAATGCAGCAGGACGTGTTATTGTCCCTGCCCCAAAGCAGACAGACCAATGGAGAAATGCCGTCGAGTCCAAGGTAATACTCCCCTGCCATTTTACCTTTTTGCTGGCTAAACTCCTTCTTATCTGCCCGGCTCAGGCTGTCCTCTGCCTCAGCTGCTGCTCCCGGCCTGCTCTAGAGTCAAACACGCAGGGCCCCAGGGGAACAGAGGCTGGGACAGGGCAGCAGCCTGGGTTGGGCCAGGAAGATGCTGGGAGTTCTCGTTCCCTGAAAACTGGCCCGGCTCCCTTCTCAACAGCAAACAAATCAATTCCACATCCCCTCCCCAGAAAAACCAGCCTGGAGCCAAGGGCAGCAGGGGATGATTCCCTCCAGTTCCCACCGAGGCAGGAGAGAACCCAGGGTGTTTCTAGCGGAGCTTATGGAACTGAGGTGGGGAAACCAGCCTTTAATAACAGGCAGTTCCAGTTTAAGCTAAGTGTTTTTAACAATTTCTACAACATTAAATAACCCTTCAATCGTAGTGTCACCATCCATAACATTGCTTCAGCCTTATAGGTTCCTAAGTGTACAACTAAACATCTCTTCAAACACAAGGGAGTGGAGATCAGTCAGTGTTCAGAGTCATCCTACATAAAAGAACCATGTAGTGGTACATACTGGCCCCATCATGTGGCCATCGCCTTTCCCTCTTCTCTTTTAAAAGTTTTAGTATTTTGCACAGAAACTTTCTTCCCTCAGGAGAGTCCTGGGAACCAGGGCTGCCAGCCAGACAAACACCTTTAAGAGGCAGTGTAATCTGTCAAAAAATGATCTCCCTCCTTCAGTTCAGTGACACCATGAAATGTTACTTATCAGGGCAGAGCCAGAGGATTGAAAGCAGCTGCATGAAACCCCTGTGTAGCTAACAGGAATGAACACAAACACTCCCTTGTATCTGAAGAGATGTTTAGTTTTACCCTTGGTAAACTACAAGACTGAAGGGCAAGGCAGTGGTGCCAGATATAAAGAGTGAAACACGAGACAATCATCATAGTTATGCCCATAGTGACTGCAAATTATTTCTAAATTCTTCTTATTGTCATCAGTGTATTATTTTCTCTGGAGTGTAGACATTGACTATATCTTGACCAAGAAATCTAGATCTTGATAAAATAATCAACTATCCCTGGTTAAGGCAATGGACTTGATACCCACTGGGGTCTCCGTACACAGGTTCAAGTACTAACAACAGTGGCTGCCTTTTAGCCATAGCTTTTAATCAGGGCAATAAATTGATACGAACTCCTGTAAAATCATTTTCCAGCCCGACTCCTTCACCCACATTTGTTAGGGCGTTGGGCCACCATGTGAACATTTCATTTCCCTCCTCAATTTCACACAGAGACACAATTTCCTTTGCACAGATCCATGAACAGCAAAACCTCCCTGTGTCTCTTGTCTGAGCCAGGGCATTCGATTCCATTGAAACCTTCTCTCCTGCAATGGCGATGGTCAGACAGAGGGGACGTGGCCACCTTCACCTCTGACAGTGAGATATTGGCTCAGCTCTTTCTTTATGCTGCTGCTGTTAGTCCATGAAACATCAGGGATGGAATGCAAGGCTGAGCTCACACACCAACCCCCTGAAACATTTCAGTGCCCCAGAGAAATCCTGACCCCGGCTATTGGAATGATATGGTGGAGATTCGAATAGGAAAGGGACTGTGTGAATTGTCAGTGTGGGGAATGAACAACAATCTACAGCAATGTCATTAACCACAAACACACTCTCATCCTGCTCCACCTGGAAGGGAAATGGGCAGGAACTCTTGCTGTTCAGCCATGGACACACTTACACTAATGCACAGCCAGGAGTGTGCTGGGGGAGCTGGTCTGAGCAATTTGAAGTGACAATTCTGTGAGAACAGAATCATGGTGTAGTGAAATAACTGTACATTAAGTATTTGTGGCTGAGTGGTTAAGGTGATAGACTAGAAATCCGTTGGGCTCTCCCCACACAGGTTTGAATCCTGCCAACTATGGAGGCATTAGTACGTTGCTAGTGCCTGAGTGTCCACAAAGTCAAACTAGAGCCACATCTGGTTTCACTGTGAGGCTGGCTATACTTAAAATGCTGCTGTGACACTGCTCTAGCACTGTGGAGTAGACAGCTGCTACAGTGACTGGAGGGGTTTTCCATCCCGGTAATAGCTAGATTGACAAAACAATCTTTCCTTTCATTTAGCACTATCTAACCATGGCTTAGGTCAGCTTAATTATACTGGTTTTGGGGTTTTTCACACCCTGAAAGACCATCATGCTCTACCAACTGAGCTAGCTAGATTTAAAGTCAGTCAACTGCCCAGTCGCAGTGTAGAAGGAGCCTGAGGGTGTTTATTTGTTAGCTGAGGTTCCCTGTCTGACATTTGCCTAATTTCCTGGTCCGTTATGTCTCCAGTGAGCAAACCGGCGCTGTCACAAGGCTGGTTAGATGCTGCTTTCTAGCCCAGAGAGCTGGGGTTGATTTAGCATGCTGTCGCCATCAGCTGGTCAGAGTAACCAGGGTGGGAGGGTGGAATTTAGGATTCTCCCACCAGGGGGAGGTGCTGTTGGACTCATCTAGTGGGGGAGAGTCTGAGTCTGAGTTCCCCACATGCCACACACACATTTTCACAGGGAATCAGGCCCCCTGGGGAAAAAGTCAAAAGAAGCCCAGGCCCAGGAGTGTCAGAGAAAGGAATCACTGTTTGCCTTAAGAGGTGGGTGAGGGAAACCTGCAGGTCCTTAGATCCCTCCAGCGCCTGATAGAACCATTTGTGGGGAAGGTCTGGGGAAGCGGAGGAGGACAAGGAGATGGGAAAAGGGCTTGCAGCTGTTGTGCAATCCCCATGCTCCCAGCAGAAGGGTCCGGGGGGCTCAGCACTCAGAACTCACAAGATGGCAAAGCTCAGAGCCCCATTATACAGAGTCAGAATGTGATCAGCTCACACCCAGGGGGAGCAACACCCCTCCCTTGGTCTCTATGCCAGAGCTCCTATCAGCTCAGTCCTTCCCGCAAGAGCGGGCTGCTGAGAGGGTTGCGATGGGTTAAATGAAGGCAGAGGAGGCTTGTTCCTCATGGGGTTTTTTTGTGTGTCTCTGTGATCCTGCTGGAGGAAGCATGAGTTGAGTTTGTTTCAGTGACTTGGGCTGGGCTCAGGTTGTGACCCTGAGTACAGGGTTTCCTGCACTTTCTGCTCTTAGCCCCTCAGGGAGTGGACAATGGAGTGGTTTCAGAAAGTGGATGGAAAGTAGCCTAAGAAAGTGTAGTATAAGTGAGAAGAACAGCACCATCATCACTTCCCTGGTGGTCTAGTGGTTAGGAATTGGCACTTTCATTACTAAGGCCTGGGTTCAATTCCCCATCAGGGAAAAATGACTTCAAACCAAAAACCTTCAGTTATTCTTCACTTGCAATGTAAAGAAATCCATTGTATTTTCCTGGTTTCCCCCATCTTCCCAGTGTCTCCATGGCAGGGCTGGCTCCAGACACCAGCACAGCAAGCAGGTGCCTGGGGCGGCCAATGGAAAGAGGAGGCTTCAGGGGCAATTTGGCCCTCTCAGAGGGAAGGAACTTGCCACCAAAATCAGCAGAGGCATAGGCGACAGGTTTGTATAATTTTTGGTGGGGCCCAAAATGATGGTGCCCTCCCGCTCCCGCCCTGTAAGCCGATATAAAATGAAGCTACAACGCGTCAGTGCCACAAGATTACAAGGGTATATTAAAAGTGGAAAGTCAGAAGCAGCACTTGCCTACTTCAATATACAGTACTATATTTTGTTGCACCTGTTGTGACGAAGTGGGAATGTTCTTAATATTTTCTCTGAATACTGTGTGGGTGCCTCAGTTTCCCCTGCAAGATGCCAACTGAAGGTGTTGGGGACAAAGAGATCAGGTGGCCTTCTTGTCCGGAAGAGACACAGAGGTCAGAGGAGGGAGTGTCAGTTTGGAGCTGGCTGGGGAAATGGGGAGAGACCCAGAACTTGGTTCTGGGCTCCCCACCCCCCAAGATGGGCCTGACTGAGGGGTCCTGTTTTCTGTACCAACAAGCTCTGTTTAAACTGTGTTCCTGTAATCTAATAAACCTTCTGTTTTACCGGCTGGCTGAGAGTCACTTCTGACTGCGGAGTTGGGGTGCAGGGACCTCTGGTTGCCCCAGGACCCACCTGGGCAGACTCGCTGCGTAAGGCGCATGGTGTGGAAGGGGATGCTGAATGCTCCGAGGTCAGACCCAGGAAGGTGTAAGCTTCCTGCCCTGGAGACAGTATGCTCCGAGAGAGGAGGCTCCCCCAGAGTCCTGACTGGCTTTGTATGGAGTTGTTCCAAAGCATCCCAGCATCCCCTTCCACACCATGCACTTCCCAGAAGTCCGCACAGGCACTGACACTCCCTCCTCTGGCCTTTGTCTCTTTTCCAGGCATTAGGAGGCCACCCGATCTCTCTGTTCTCCAACACCTTCAGTTGGCACCTTGCAGGAGAGTGGCCCAAGCCATCAGTTACCAGGAGACAGGGTTTCAGCCATTCTCTGTGCAGACGGCATCACACTGTCCCTCTAGTGCTCTACAACAATCACACCCCCTTATCCCACCATCTAGATCCTTGAGAAATGCAGAGAGGAAACTGAGGCACCCGCACAGTATTCAGAGAAAACATTCCCACTTCGTAACACCTGTATACGACTAGTTATATAGTTTAAAGGGGTGTAAAATAGTCAAGTATCATGCTAAACAAAATGATACTCCAAACTGACCACCAAATTTAAGTTGCACGTTTTTCCGCTCAGGTGAAGGCTCTGGGATTGGGCTGGGGATGAGGGGTTCACGGTGCAGGAGGGTGCTCAGGGCTGGGGTGCTGGGGGCGCAGGGACTGGGGTGGGGCAGGGCTGGGGATAAGGAACTTGGGATGCAGACAGGCTGCCCCAGGGCTATGGCCAGAGAGCACTCCCCTGCCCCGTTACTGGCAGCCACAAGCTCCAGGGGAGGGACCCCTCCTCCCCCCCCCCCGCAGCACACTCACTCTGCACCACAGTCACTGCACATGCTCCTAGGGCCCCTCTCAGGTCCAGAAAGCTCACTCACCTCCCCTGTGGTGGGTACCGGGAGGGGGGTTGCCATCAAGTGTGGCCTCCCCTGTTGCTGCCCCTCACCATAGCCTCACTGGGGATGGGGGATGGGGCTGGCCCTTGCCCAGCATGGGGCAGAAGTGGGGTCTGCAGGGTGGTGGCTATGGGGTGGGGGAGCAGGGTGTCACAAAATTCACCCAAGCCCCAGCTGCTCAGGTCTAGGAAGCCTCCCTCTCCCATCCCTCCTGTGGCGGGTGGGTTGGTGGGTGCTGGGGGAGGGGGCATTGCCTTCACATGTGGCTTCCTGCCTCCCCTGTGCAGCCTGCTGCGCCTCACTGGGGGTAGGGGATGGGGCTTCTCCATCCCCAGTGTGGAGCAGGACTGGGGGCTGCAGCGTGGTGGCTGGGGGGGGGGAACAGGGAGGGCAAATTGTCACAAAATACACCCAAGCCCCAGCTACTCAGGTAGGTCTATGAACCCCCTTCCCCATCTGCCCTGTGGTGGGTGGGTGCTGGAGGGGAGGGGCACTGCCTTCACATGTGGCTTCCTGCCTCCCTGACCCCTGCTGCAGCCTGCTGCCCCTCACCGTAGCTTCACTGGGAGACGGTGGGAGGGGGTGGGGCTGCCCCTTCCCCACCATTGGGCTGGGGCTGGGGCAGGGGGGGAATCATAGGGACAAACACTCACGGAAGCCCCAGCAGCTGCTAAGGTGAGTGATGTCCGTCTCCTGGCCGGAAGGCCCTTCGCGTCTCCTCCAGGTAGGGGCAGGGGAGGGGAGGGCTGCCAGGCACGGCCCCTCCCTCTCCCCCTCCCTCTCCTGAGGTGCTGCGGCTTGCACTGCTGTTATGCTGTAGCCCTTAGGTGGCAACAGCAGCAGCAGCTGGAGCAAGGGAGAGACACACTCTTTTCGTTCAGGCAGGGAAGCTCCGGGGCGGGGGGGCACGTTCCGGCCGGGGTGCAGGGTGGCAGGCGGGGGCTGGGGGGGGCACTCCAAGCAGGGGAGAAACCTAGCTCCAAATATTGGTGGAGCAGAGCCCCTGACTCTGAATATTCCTGGTGCTTTAGCACCGTGAGCCCATATAAGTTGGCGCCTATGACAGGGAGTAGCTCAGAGCTTCAAAGTGCCTGGCCAGGGGCAGGACATTAGCACAGAAAAGGAGGGGGTGTGGCAGTGACATCACAAAGGCCTTTTGCAGGACCTCAGACTATTGGTCAAAGGTGGTGGGGAGGTGGTGACCTCACAGAGAGATGCTGACATCAGCCAGGCAGGACAGAGGTGAGGGGCCAGGGAAACCTCAGAGACCCCTGTGGCTTTGCTTCAGCAAGTCTCCTTCTCCAGGTCTCTCTTTGAGGACTGAAAGAGTATTCGGGTTCATGGACGTGAGCGCCAGGAGGAACCTCTTTCGAGTTTTCTCCTTCCCTTTTCCTGATTTTACTAGAAAACAGCCGTCCCTGTTTAGAAGGTAAGAGCCTCCTCAAGATTTGAAACCTGTTCAGTCTGATCCTTCTGGTGACAGTTGAATTCTAGACATGGAAAACACGAGCTTAAGGAGACAGAGTTTTATTCCGCACCTGGGATTTTGTCCCATAGAATCACTGGGGACATTAGGGTTTGTCCTTTTGGTTTCACCTTTTCCTCCATCCATCCCTCCCTCCCTCCTTTCTCTTCGTCTCTTGCTTCTTTTGCCCTTTCTCCTGTTCTCCTCCCAACACCAGGAGCGGTGTGTGTGTATGTGTGTGTGTTGTGGGGGAGTGCTCTGCAGCTCCCACTGTGGGAGGTCCACCCAAAAATGTGGGGCTGAAATAGTGCTCGGGCAGTGATCCCCACCAGTGACCTGGGCCATCCTTTGGGCTCTCTAGTGAGAACCCTCAGCCTCCCGTCCTCAGTCTCTACCCTGATTGGCTGAGCAGGGGGTTATTGACAGGGAGGAGACTCAGCTCCTTGTTGTTCTCTTTTAAGACCAAGGAAATAAGTCATAACCAGTTCTATGTTTGATTAATTTTGCTGCTTCTCTGCATTAATGGTCTCTGAGCAGTTCATGATTCTCTCTAACATTGCAGTTCTCCTCAAATACTTGCTGAATAATTACTGTGCACTGTTGTTGGTCTGGAGCTCATCCGAGAGCACTTTATTCAGATCATACAGTGTCTGAAATTCAAGATCTGATGGTTAGTTTGAAAATCAGGGCTCTTGGGTCCCATTCCCACCTCTGCCACTGACTGGCTGTGTGACCTAAGACAAGTCAATTCTCCTTTCTCAGCCTGAGCTTCTCCCTCTTTCAAGTAGGGATAATAATGATCCGCTCCTACCTACCTCAACACACTCATTGTCTCTCCCCACACACACACAGTCTCCACACTGCAGTTGAAAGGCAGCTGGCAATCTAGTAGGATGCCCATGGAACAATGGGAGAGAGAAACCTGCATCACTGGAAGTACAGCCATGCAGACACCACACACCAGCCTTCCCTAGCTAGCAAGACTCAAACCTCCACAGAAAGATCCCTATGGTGTCAGCCCAGCTCCCTAAGCCCTCAGCCACAACCACTTAACACAGGGGCCTTTCTACACTATGGCTCTGTTCTCACTGAAGGGTCATTTCCAATTGTTTGCTCAGACCAGCTTCCCCAGCACACTCACTGCTGTGCAGCTCTGTACGTGTGGCCATGGCTGAGCAGCAAGAATTCCTGCCCATTTCCCTACTGGCTGGAGCATGGCTAGAGTGTGTCTGTGGTTAATGACGTTGCTGTAGATTGTTCATTCCCTGCCTTGGCAATTCAGACAGTCCCTTATCCCAATGTATTTCCAGCACATCAGTCCCTGGTTGGGTCTCCTGGGCAGTGGAAAACATCCCTTGTTTGGTGCTGCCAAGGGGATCGTGCAGAGCTGAGACGTCCCTCGGCTTGGATCAAAGGGGGAGTTGGATGGAATTTATCACACAACCCTCCCTGCTCCCCAGAGCCCCATGGGGAGAATCTAGAGAAGGGGGAGTCATTCCTCCCCTGTGCTCCCAGAAGAGCTGCTAGGACTCCTTCCTGCCAGCTACTCACCCCTGGATTCACCCTCAGCTCCTGGGATCTTTCTGCTCCAAAGGCTCCAGAGGCCTGGGGTGGGGAGGGCGTCACTGCACAGTCTGAAACACAAGGGAGGTTTCTGGAATTGAAGGAAGGAGCAGAAAATGGAGAGGAAAGAAACAGAGAGATAACGCCTCATCTCTCTCCCCTCCCCCTCCCAGCAAGAAATGTTACCAAGGACCAGCGTTAGGAGAAATGGTGCCTGGGGCAAAACTTGTACTTTGGCACTTCCCCACTCCCCCTGGACGATCCCCCTCCCCTTTTAGTGCTAGCTCCTGCACTCCCAACCCTTGCACCTCCTTCACCCCTAACTCCTGCCCCCTCCTGTGCCCTAACCCCCTACACTGTGTCCCCTTTGCCCTTAACTCCCACACTCCCCTCCTGTGCCACCAGCCACTGCCCCTCTCCTGCACCCCCTTCACCCCTAACCCCTGCACCCCCTCCTGCACCCACGTGGGGACACTGACCTGTGTGCATGGAGCAGCTGGCATTGCTGCCTGCTCCTCCATGGGATGCTGCTCCTCCGGGCACCCCGAGGGGCTGCAGGGCAGGGGGAGGGGTGAGAAGCGACATCATCCGAGCTCCCTGCATCCAGGTCACTTTCCTCAGCCGGGCTGCGTCAGGGTAGGGCAAAGAGCAGCAGCTTCTGATGCTCCCCTCACAGCACAGCTCAGGTGGGGACAGTGACCAGGACGCATGGAGCACATAGTGTTCCTCTTCGCTCCCCACAACCCTCTATGGGGCCACGGAGGAGCACTGGGGCAGGGGAGAGCAGTGAGCACCTTTGCACTGGCACACGGTGCCCTTTGACCCCCTGGAGCCCTGGGTGGCTGCCGGGGGCCCCACCCCTAAGGCCGGCCAGGCTCCCCAGCACGAACAGCAGAGACACAGGGAGACTGGCTCCCCACTGAGCAGTGGTGGCCTGGGCGGCTCATAATGGAGGCTCGGAGGGGGGCTCAGCCTTCCCAAATCTTGTGTCACCAGGGGGACAGTGGGTCCCATGACTAGGGGCCCTGGGCCAAACTGGGCCCCCCTGGAAAAGTCTCCCCCATGTCAGCGTCATGACAGCGAAGGGAAGTGGCCGTAGAAGGAGAATGGAAGGCATGTGGTGGGCAGGCCAGGGATTTCTTTGTCCCCCCCTTGAAAAGGGGTCACCCTCCCCGTCGGGGAATCGAACCCCGGTCTCCCGTGTGACAGGCGGGGATACTCACCACTATACTAACGAGGAAAGGGGCATGGGGAGGGGCCCCAGCTCCCACAGACCAGCTATGGTCAGCGTACACCTACACCGTTGCATGGGCCCCAGCAGGCAACAGCACCCCTGGCCCTCTTCTGCTTCCCAAAGGCTTTGGCCGCAGCAACAGCCCTGGGAAAAGCCCTGGACCCTCCTCACCTGCCCTTGCCCAGCACCACGCCTTTCCGGGCCTACACAGCTCCTCGCACAACACCCGCCTGGGACCTTGCCCTCACCTACCAGCTCAGCAGCACCTTTTTTCCTCTCAAAACCTCCTCTTGACACCCTCCCCCTTCCACACTTCACACTCACCTCATCACAAACTCACCCACGGCCCCTTTGGCTTCTCAAGTGCCTCTGGAGGGACGCAGCTTCCCTGGCACGCAGATCCGTCCCTTCAACGCGCACTGGACGGACATTGGAAACACAGCCCTTTCCAGGAGGGAATGCGCCGCTTTTGGACCCTGGCGCCCAGCAAGAAGTCCTGGGACTCTTTTTCTGACGGATGGACCCCACCGACTTGCCTTTACCAAGCAGAAACTAAGGACCGGCCGATGGCTCTCTTTGCAAACGGACGCCATCAGACTGACCCACGAGGCGTGCTGCAGGATAGCCCCTCCCCACCAAAAATTTATGCTGTGATCCAGATTCGAACCGAGGTTGCTGCAGCCACGGTGCAGAGTACTAACCACTATACGATCACGGCCAGGCGCTGGGCGAGTAGGCAGCAGCCCAGCACAAAATGCTCAGGTCTGTGCTCTCGGGGAGGCCACCTACGTCGCCGGCGGGCACGGGTATTTCTCAAGTCTGCCCATTACAGTCACAGGTAAAATGCTGAGCAAAGGAAAAAATAGAGGAAGCCAATCCCATGGCTGTCCCTTTTTCTGTCTTCCTCCACCCCTGGACCAAGTCCCTCCCCGTTTGTCTGGGCCATTGTCCTCATGCCCCTGGCCAGCCTATTTCCCTTTGCCGCTCTGAAACGTGCCCCCACATGCAGGGGCGGCTCTACGTTTTTGGCCGCCCCAAGCAGTCATGCGCGGGAGGCGCCCCGGAGCCACGGGAGCCGCGGACCTCCCGCAGGCATGACTGCGGAGGGTCCGCTGGTCGCGCGGCTCGGCTGGACCTCCCACAGCTGCGGGTGGTTCGCTGGTCCGGCGGCTCCGGTTGAGCTGCCACAGGCATGCCTGCGGGAAGTCCAGCCGAGCCGCAGGACGAGCGCCTCCTCCGCAGTCATGCCTGCGGCAGGTCCGGTCCTCCCGGGGCTCCGGTGGACCTCCCGCAGGCATGACTGCGGCAGGTCCGCCGGCCCAGCCTGCCGCCCCCCCCGGCGGCAGGGAACACCCCCTACATTTTGCTGCCCTAGGCACCAGCTTGTTTTGCTGGTGCCTAGAGCCGCCCCTGCCCACGTGCAGGCCCCGAAGCTGGGCCCGGGGGCGGAAGGCCAGGGAGAGGCTTTGGCTAGGGCCAGCGTGTCCTTGCGAGGTAATTGTCTCTCTGGAGGGGAAAGTCATCAGTTCGGGGTGCCAAGGGAAGTGGCCGTAGAAGGAGAAGGGAAGGCATGTGGTGGGTAGGCCAGGGATTTCATTGTTCCCCCCTTGAAAAGGGGTCACCCTCCCCGTCGGGGAAACAAACCTCGGTCTCCCGCGTGACAGGCGAGGATACTCACCACTATACTAACGAGGAAAGGGGCACGGGGAGGGGCCCCAGCTCCCACAGACCAGCTACGGTCAGCGTACACCTACACCGTCGCATGGGCCCCAGCAGGCAACAGCACCCCTGGCCCTCTTCTGCTTCCCAAAGGCTTTGGCCGCAGCAACAGCCCTGGGAAAAGCCCTGGCCCTCCTCACCTGCCCTTGCCCGGCACGACGCCTTTTCAGGCCTACACAGCTCCTCACACAACACCCGCCTAGGATCTTGCCCTCACCTACCAGCTCAGCAGCACCTTTTTTCCTCTCAAAACCTCCTCTTGACGGTGTGACGAAGTGGGACTGTTCGTACTTGGGGCTGGGAATGCCGGGTGCAGGCCTCTAAGTATCTAGCAAAGCAGAAGGCCGGGGCAACCGAATGCCTGACACTCTGTCTCCTAGCAACTGATGGCCCGAGCACCTCCCCTGCAAAGGTGCATCTAAAGGTGTTGGAGACAAAGGGGTCAGGTGACCTCCTGGCCCAGGAAAGAAGCTGGGCAGAGAGGAGGGGCCGGAGGGGGTTGGGCAGACTGGAGCTGGCTAGGGAAAAGAGGGGAGGCAGAGAGAGAGGGCTCTGATCCCCAAGGGGGGCTGTGGGGCTCCGGGGCCCCAAGATGGACCTAACAGGGGGGATCCTGTTATCTGTGCCTGCAAGACCTGTGTTGGACTGTGTTCCTGTCATCTAAATAAACCTTCTCCTTTACTGGCTGGCTGAGAGTCCTTGTGAATCGGCAGGGAGCCCGGGGCTGCAAGGCCTGACTCCCCTACACTCCGTGACATCTGGGGGTAGCAGTGGGATCTACTGCACCCCGTGGACGGCGCTTCCTGCAGTAAGTGACTGGGGAGCAGTAAAACGAAGGGGCGATTAACCCCTGGGAGAGTGTGACCAGAGAGCAGGACTTTGCAGTAACAGGGTCACCCGGGGGATCACAGCGAGCGGTCCCAGGGGCGGAGGAGTCTGCAGCTCGACCCTGGCAGAGAGGGGGTGACCTCAAGGACTGGCACACTAGGGGTCCCCCTGGAACCTGTGGGGAGCGGCGAGCACCCCGGCCTGCGAGTGGCCAGCAGGAAGATGTATGCCAAGCGGCGCAAGTGCGACCTGGTGGAGATTTGCAAGCACAGGGGGCTGCGCAGTGGGAAACTCACCAAGGACCAGCTGATTGCCCAGCTGGAGGAGGAAGATCACAGGAATGAACCGATCCCTGTCTGTGAGGGAAGCAGCCAGGCAGATGCAGCACAGGTACCAGTGTCTGGCCCGGCTGGGAGTGGTCAGAAGGCTGCTGATGGCGTCCCGAGACCCCCCCATTCCTATGCCTAGGGGGAGGGGGAGGTGGAGCCCAGCGAGCACCGAGGGCGCCGTGACCCCCCCGGCCAGCAGGGGATCCTCCCGGCGAAGCTCACCCCCCAGCAGGAGATCGTCCCGGCTACACTCATCCGTGGAGCGCCAGCGGCTGGAATGGGAGAGAGAGATAAAACTGAGAGAGCTGGAGGATCGTAAGGAACAGAGGGAGCATGACCGGAAGGAGAAGGAGAGACAGAGGGAACATGAGGCGCGACAGAGGGAGCAGGAACTGGAGGAGAAAAAGCGACAGCGACAACATGAGCTGGACCTGGAGAGGCTGGGGGGCAGCAGGCCCCGGGCGGCGGTGAGTGAAGGGGGGGCCAGGACTGCGCGGAGCTTGGATAATTCCATCCTGGCCCCGCGCAAGGAGGGGGAGGACATGGGTGACTTCCTAGATGCCTTTGAGACGGCCTGCTAGCTGCACCAGGTGGATCCTGCAGACAGGCTCCGGGTTCTCACCCCCTTACTGGACCCCAAAGCCGTGGCATTGTACGGCCAGCTGGGAGAGGAGGAGAAAGGGAACTACGCACCATTCAAACAGGCCCTGCTGCGCGAGTTTGGGCTGACTCCTGAGATGTACCGGGAGAGGTTCCGGAGTCAGGATAAAACCCATGAGGTCTCCTATCTGCAACTGGTCATCCGCATGGAGGGGTACGCCAGCACGTGGGCAGATGGGGCCCAGACGAAGGGGGACCTGGTTAAACTGCTGGTACTGGAGCAGCTGTATGAGCGGTGCCCATCCGACCTGAGGCTGTGGTTAAGGGACCAAAAGCCAGAGAACCCACGACAGGCAGGGCGGCTGGCCGATGACTATGTGAAGAGCCGGTTGGGGGGTGGCAGGGAGGAGCCCCAAAGGAACAGGCCCATCGCGACGCAGAGAGAGAGTCATCCTGAGACCACCCAAAAGGGGAATTGGGAGAACCCCCTCCCAAAGGGAACGGACAGCGCCAGGGACAACCGACCGGTTCGAAGGGACCAACGGGACATGAGCTGCTATCACTGTGGCCAGAGGGGCCACCTGCGGTCCCAGTGCCCCAGACCCATGGACAAACTGAGCAGACCGACCCCCCACCGGGTTAACTTGGTAGAGACCCAGTCGGATGAGGGGCAGCGTTCGCAGGAAAGGGGGGCTGGCCGCGTACCACCTGCGAAGGAGGGAGGGGGGCCCCGGCCCGACCCCTCCAAGGGGCTGGATGCTCCCAGCCCTGAGTTTTGGGTTTACAGGGTGGGCACAGGGCTGCCCCTCCGGAGCGAGTGCCTTGTTCCCCTGGAGGTAGATGGGAGGAAGGTCACTGGGTACTGGGACACGGGCGCAGAGGTGACGCTGGCCCGGCCCGAGGTGGTGGACCCAGATCAGATGGTGCCCGACACCTACCTGACCCTGAGGGGTGTGATCGGGACCCCATTCAAGGTGCCTGTGGCGAGGGTACACCTGAAGTGGGGGGCCAAGGAGGGCCCCAAGGACGTGGGGGTGCACCCACATTTGCCCACGGAGGTGTTAATGGGGGGGGGACCTCGAGGACTGGCCAAGTAACACCCGGGGTGCCCTGGCCGTGAACCGTAGTCAGAGTCGACGCAGGGCTCTGCACCCTGACACCGGGGAAGGTACTCTGCCCGAGGCGCAGGACCCTGACCTGGTGGGGAGGGAACGCCCAGGGACAGGGCTCAGAGAGGCTGTGGCCTCAGACCCAGCCGGTGAGAGACAGCAGATGCCCGTCCCTGCCCCAGTGGCTGAGATCCAGGCCGCGGTGCGGGAAGACCCCTCCTTGCGGAGGATAGGGGACCTGGCCAACCTCGGGGGGGGACAGACCATGGGACGAGGTGGCCGGAAAAGGTTCCTGTGGGAGAAGGGGTTCCTGTACCGAGAATGGGCTCCCCCAGGGAAAATGGAGTCAGGGGGGATCAGGAGGCAGCTGGTGGTACCCCAGGAGTATCGCCACCAGCTGCTGTGCCAGGCCCATGACATTCCCCCCTCAGGGCACCAGGGAGCCTGGCGTACCCAGCAGAAGCTGCTACGGAGCTTTTACTGGCCTGGGGTCTTTACCCATGTCCGGCAGCACTGCCGCTCCTGTGACTTCTGCCAGAGGGGGAGGAAGGCCCGGGACAGGGGGAAGATGGCTGTAAGACCCTTGCCCCGTCCCGAGGAGCCTGTCCAGAGGGGGGCCAGGGTCAAAAGGGGGGATCTAAACCGAGAGAGCCCGAATCACAGACCCCCAGACTGGAACATGGGGAGAAGGCCCCAGCCCCGCGTGCACCCCATGGGTACTGGGGTGGGGAAAGGGCACGGGCGGCATAAGGCTTCCCCCCTGCAACCTGAAAGTGCCCTCGAGTCCCCCCGACCTACAGGGGGGCAGGAAACTGGAATGACCTGGGGTAACTCTTCCCCCAGAACGGGGGGGACCCTGGGGCAGCCAAGGGAATGTAGGTGGGTTTGAACTTCCCCAGGTCACTGGCTGGAGTTACCCCGCTCAGTTCGGTCTCAAAGGGGGGAGAGGTGTGACGAAGTGGGACTGTTCGTACTGGGGGCTGGGAATGCTGGGTGCAGGCCTCTAAGTATCTAGCAAAGCAGAAGGCCTGCGCAACCGAATGCCTGACACTCTGTCTCCTAGCAACTGATGGCCCGAGCACCTCCCCTGCAAAGGTGCATCTAAAGGTGCTGGAGACAAAGGGGTCAGGTGACCTCCTGGCCCGGGAAAGAAGCTGGGCAGAGAGGAGGGGCCGGAGGGGGTTGGGCAGACTGGAGCTGGCTAGGGAAAAGAGGGGAGGCAGAGAGAGAGGGCTCTGATCCCCAAGGGGGGTTGTGGTGCTCCGGGGCCCCAAGATGGACCTAACAGGGGGGATCCTGTTATCTGTGCCTGCAAGACCTGTGTTGGACTGTGTTCCTGTCGTCTAAATAAACCTTCTGCTTTACTGGCTGGCTGAGAGTCCTTGTGAATCGGCAGGGAGCCCGGGGGTGCAGGGCCTGACTCCCCTACACTCCGTGACAGACACCCTTCCCCTTCCACACTTCAGACTCACCTCATCACAAACTCACCCACGGCCCCTTTGGCTTCTCAAGCGCCTCTGGAGGGACGCAGCTTCCCAGGCACGCAGATCCTTCCCTTCAACGCGCACTGGACGGACATTCGAAACACAGCCCTTTCCAGGAGGGAATGTGCTCCTTTTGGACCCTGGCACCCAGCAAGAAGGCCTGGGACTCTTTTTCTGACCGATGGACCCCACTGACTTGCCTTTACCAAGCAGAAACTAAGGACCGGCTGACATAGGCGGCAGGTTTGTATAATTTTTGATGGGGCCCAAAATGGTGGTGCCCCCCCACTCCCGCCCTGTAAGACGATATAAAATGAAGCTACAACGCATCAGCGCCACAAGATTACAAGGGTCAATTAAAAGTGGAAAGTCAGAAGCAGCACTTGCCTACTTCAATATACGGTATTATATTTTGTTGCACCTGTTGTGATGAAGTGGGAATGTTCTTCATATTTTCTCTGAATACTGTGTGGGTGCCTCAGTTTCCCCTGCAAGATGCTACTTGAAGGTGTTGGGGACAAAGAGATCAGGTGGCCTCCTTGTCTGGAAGAGACACAGAGGCCAGAGGAGGGAGTGTCAGTTTGGAGCTGGCTGTGGAAATGGGGAGAGACCCAGAACTTGGTTCTGGGCTGCCCACCCCGCAAGATGGACCTGACAGAGGGGTTCTGTTTTCTGTACCAACAAGCTCTGTTTAAACTGTGTTCCCGTCATCTAATAAACCTTCTGTTTTACAGTCTGGCTGAGAGTCACATCTGACTGCGGAGTTGGGGTGCAGGGACCTCTGGCTACCCCAGGACCCCGCCTGGGCGGACTCACTGCGGAAAGTGCATGGTGTGGAAGGGCATGCTGAATGCTCTGAGGTCAGACCCAGGAAGGTGTAAGCTTCTTGCCCTGGAGACAGTCTGCTCAGAGAGGAGGCTCCCCCAGAGTCCTGACTGGCTTTGAAGGAGTGGTTCCAGAGCATCCCAGCATCCCCTTCCACCCCATGAACTTCCCAGAAGTCCGCACAGGCACTAACACTCCCTCCTCTGGCCTTTGTCAAGAAGGCTAACAGCATTTTGGGCTGTATAAGTAGGGGCATTGCCAGCAGATCGAGGGACATGATCATTCTCCTCTATTCAACATTGGTGAGGCCTCATCTAGAGAACTACGTGCAGTTTTGGGCCCCACATTGCAAGAAGGATGTGGAAAAATTGGAAAATCCAGTGGAGGGCAACAAAAATGATTAGGGGGCTGGAGCACATGACTTCTGAGGAGAGACTGAGGGAACTGGGATGGTTTAGTCTGCAGAAGAGAAGAATGAGGGAGGATTTAATAGCTGCTTTCAACTACCTGATAGGGGGTTCCAAAGAGGATGGATCTAGACTGTTCTCAGTGGTAGCAGAGGACAGAACAAGGAGTAATGATCTCAAGTTGCAGTGGGGGAGGTTTAGGTTGGATATTAAGAAAAACTTTTTCACTAGGAGGGTGGTGAAACACTGGAATGGGTTACCTAGGGAGGTGGTGGAATCTCCTTCCTTAGAGGTTTTTAAGGCCTGGCTTGACAAAGCCCTGGCTGGGATGATTTAGTTGGGAATTGGTCCTGCTTTGAGCATGAGGTTGGACTAGATGATCTCCTGAGGCCCCTTCCAACCCTGATATTCTATGATACTCTAAACTGACCACCAAATTTAAGTTGCGTGTTTTTCCCGTCAGGTGAGGACTCTGGGGCAGGGCTGGGGATAAGGAACTTGGGGTGCAGACAGGCTTCCCCAGGGCTAGGGCCAAAGAGGACTCCCCTCCACCCTCCCTGGCAGCAGCAAGCTCCAGGGGAGGGACCCCTCCTCTCCCCCGCAGTTCACTGCACATGCTCCTAGGTCCCTCTCAGGTCCAGAAAGCCCACTCACCTCCCCTATGGTGGGTACCGAGGGGGGAGGTTGCCATCACGTGTGGCCTCCCCTGCTTCCACCCCTCACCATAGCCTCACTGGGGATGGGGCTGCCCCTTGCCCAGCATGGTGCAGGAGTGGGGACTGCAGGGTGGTAGCTGGGGAGGGGCACAGT
The DNA here is from genome assembly GCF_020497125.1 of Mauremys mutica. Lineage (NCBI taxonomy): Eukaryota > Metazoa > Chordata > Testudines > Geoemydidae > Mauremys > Mauremys mutica. The sequence goes on along the minus strand of NW_025423264.1, from coordinate 160,861 downwards.
ATCACAAAATTCACCTAAGCCCCAGCTGCACAGGTCTAGGAAGCTCCCCTCCCCAGTGGTGTAGCCAGGTTCTAACATGAGGGGGAGCGAACACGTAAAAAAAAATGCCAGCCAACATATCCAATTACTAATCAGGTAGATCTATAACAGGCTATAACAGGCTGCCCTGGACCCCATCACCCCCTGAAGCACAAGGTAGGGGTAGGCACCACCATGTTGTGCAACAAACACTTGACAAAATTATTGGACTTAGTGATGGACAATGCAGGCAGGTGGGTATTATGTCATTCAATCATTCAACCCATAAAATTGCACACATTTTGCATCAGTGAAATTAAATATCCAGAGAATTACTGGGCCTGTGATGATGATGATGACCAGGGCTTGCTCTCCTGTGGCTCCCCCTCCCTGTGCTGTGGAGGCACAGCCAGGCAGGTCTGCATCTGCAGGCAGGCACCCTGCCTCATGTGCAGCTCCCGTGGGCCCTGATAGCCACTAGACTGGGAGCCTCCCGGCCAATGGAATGGGCTGGGCTGCGGGGCGGAAGGCAAAGGGGGAGATTGTAGGGAGCTTTGGAGGAGGGGAGGCAGTGGGGGAGGGGAGTGGGCTGGCACAAAGGGGAGGGCTCTCTGGAGAGGAGTGACAGGGACACAGGGGTCATTGGGAGTCTCTCAAGGGGGCAGAGGGTTGTGTGGGTCTCTGTGGGGCAGTGGGCTGTGATGGGTGGAGCCAGCTGCAACCTGGGTCTGCTCTGCGGGGAGTGTTGCTATAGTCCCCTCAGGAAGCCCCCCCCCCATCCTGTGTATTTTATACCAGCCCCGGGGTGCCCATTGCTGCTCCTTTCCCCGCCCACAGCTCCATCTGTCTGTCCCCACAACCCCCCAGCTGTGTCCGTCTGTCTGTCCTCACAACCCCCCTGGCTGTGTCCTTGTGTCTGTCTGTCCCACAACCCCCGGCTGTGTCCTTGTGTGTGTCTGTCCCACAACTCCCCAGCTGTGTCTGTTTGTCCCCACCAACGCCCCCCCGGCTGTGTCTTTGTGTCTGTCTGTCCCCACCACCCCCGGCTGTGTCTGTGTGTCTGGCTGCCTCCACCACCCCCGGCTGTGTCTGTCTGTCCCACAACCCCCCTGGCTGTGTCCTTGTGTCTGGCTGCCCCCACCACCCCCGGCTGTGTCTGTCTGTCCCCCCACGCCCCAGCTGTGTCTGTCTGTCCCACAACCCCCAGCTGTGTCTGTCTGTCCCCACCAACCCCCCCTCCCTGGCTGTGTCTCTGTGTCTGGCTGCCCCCACAGCTCACCGGCTGAGTCTGTCTGACAGGCACAGACCCTGCTGCTGCTCTGCCCAGGGCTCAGACGCTGCCGGTGGCTCGCTCCCTCTCCCTGCTGTGGAGGCGCGGCCAGGCAGCTCCGGCACCGCCCCCGGCAGCTCCCATTGGCTGGGGTTCCCGGCCAATGGGCTGTGAGCCCAGTCGCTGCTGGGGTCTCTCCCAGGAGCTGCCGCTGCAGTGAGAGCGCCCGGCAGTGCGAGACGGGGACCCCCGAAGCACAGGGCCTGGGGCCCAAACATTGGTGGAACTGGGCCCAGCTTCAGGATTATTGGTGGGACCTGGGCCCCACGTGCCCATAGAACTCGCCGCCTATGATGGCACCTGCATCCCTGCCAGGGAGATATTGGCTCGGCTCTTTCTTTCTGCTGCTGTTGTTAGTCCATGAAACATCAAGGGTGGAATGCAAGGCTGAGCTCACACACCAACCCCCTGAAATATTTCAGTGCCACAGAGAAATCCTGCCCCTGGCTATTGGAACAATGTGCTGGAGATTTTACTAGGAAAGGGACTGTCTGAATTGTCAATGTGGGGAATGAACAACAATCTACAGCAATGTCATTCACACAAACACACTCTCATCCTGCTCCAGCCAGAAGGGAAATGGGCAGGAATTCTCGCTGTTCAGCCATGGCCACACGTACTGAGCTGCACAGCAGTGAGTGTGCTGGGGAAGCTGGTCTGAGCAAACAATTTGAAGTGACAATTCAGTGAGAACACGTCCTCACCAGTCACACTGAAATAAGGTGCTACTGGGCTGTTGGGAATACAGTCCTGTCCTGACAATGCCCAGCACCACCAGGTAAAGATGGTTAAAGAAAACTGAGTTTGATAGCGTCCTGTCTGGGAAGAACTCACCTGTCAATAGCAGGGGTGTGACACCCTCATTTCTGTGTTGTTCTAGCACTGTAGTCCACTAGTGTTTGTCTGTATAATCGCTGTCAGGGTCTGTGATTGTTTCTGTCGGCTGTAGAATTAATTTTGTTGGGTGTAAACCAATTAAGGTGGTGGGAAATAACTGGTTAGATAATCATGTTAGGATTGGTTAGTTACATTTCAGTAAAATGATTGGCTAAGGTATAGCTAAGCAGAACTCAAGTTTTACTATATAGTCTGCAGTCAGACAGGAAGTAAGGGGGGGAATTGGCATCATGTTTTGCTAAGGGGGGGAAATGGGAACAGGGACACAGGCAAGGCTCTGCGTTGTCAGAGCTGGGATGGGGACACTGAGGAAGGAAACTGGAATCATGCCTGCTGGAAGTTCAACCCAATAAACATCTAATTGTTTGCACCTTTGGACTTTGGGTTTTGTCGCTCTCTGTTCATGCGAGAAGGACCAGGGAATGGGAGGGTGAAGGGATAAGCCCCCTAACACTGGCTAACATCTAACACATTTGAACCTCTTCTTTTCACACCGTTGCTCATTCTCAGGTTCTGCTTTGTCTTCAGACAGATCCATTCTCTTCTAGGACGGCCTTGCTCTTTCTGTTTGTTTCACTCATTGAGGTGTTGGAGTAAACACTCCCCTTCCCTCTATTCTCAGACAAACACTAGTATGAACTGTTTGCTGCTGATGGGTTTAGAAAGCATTCGTGGAGTGGAAGATGCCATTTCTGGGGGATTGTTTCCAAGATCCCGGACTTTGTGTTCAAATGTCTCCCAGCTTCCTCTGTGAAAATAACACCAAGGTTTCCTTGCAATATACAGGAAGAAGTTAGTTTTTCATCTGAAATGGGACTTGAACCCACAATCTCTGATTGAGAAAGGCATTACCTTCGCTATTAGGCCACTGGGGCCCTGAAAAAAAACTGCTGAAGGAATAGAAATTCCCTCTCATAAGTGCACATTCATCACATTCACTCAGAAGCCAAATACCCCATTTAATCACCTTACAGAAACGTCTGCATCCCCTGGCAGTGAGGCAACTGGGCAGGTCCCTGACAGAGCTGAGCACCACCTTTCTGCCAGCCATCTTTAGAGAAGAACCCCACCCTAGAGTCACCCCTCCCTCCTTCAGCACCTCCACATCTGTGCCTCTGAGCTGCAGAAGGCTGGTTAGGGGGCGAATCCGGGGCTGGAAGAGGGGTAAGGTCAGCCTGTAAGGAGTAACCAGGTGGGGCAGACCCATGGGGATGCTGTGGGCTGCTGGTCGGTTGTTGGGATCTGAGCTCTAGATCAAAGCTGCACAGCGACCTGACACCCAGCGTTATAAGAGTGACATAGTGACCCCCTTACCGGCCTCGGTGACCCCCAAACCCTTGTTACTAAGGGCATTGAGGAGTCTCTGTCCATTAATAACTTCTGGGAGCTCCCCAGTAGGCTGCGGGCATCAGCCACCTCCTGCCACACAGGTTAGACTCTTGGTGCTGTGCCAGCCGCCCCCTCGCTTGAAGGTCCAGTGGAAGAAGAAGGAGGCCCAGTGCTGGCAGAAGAGGGTTTTGATTAATCAACCTCTGTCTTATGGGCACGACACGCTTCCACTGTGTCCCTCTGCTGGCTTTTCTTCAGCAGCATCTAGCGGCCCTGGCTCCAGGCTAGTGCCTGGTGAGCTCTGGCACTGGCAGGAAGCGCTGCAGGGTGCTGGGCAGTGGCCCTGGCAAACCAGCTGCTGGTAGGTGTCTCTGTGGTATCATGGGTCAGTGAGTTCAGCTGTTAATGGAAAGGAGGGGGGTTTATGCTTCCCCAGAGATGCCAAAGAAGGTTCCTAGTGGGTTCCTCAAGGTCTGCTGGGAGCTGGGAAGTCCACCTTTTGCCACATTGATGGTTCCCCTCTTGGACACAGTGGGTTCACCTGCTGCCTACAAGAGTGTGGGGGCTGTGCTGCAAAAGCCCATCTCCCAGCAGCCGTGCCGGAGGCTCAGGCTTAATCCTGAAGGCCAAGCACAAAAACCTTCAGCCGGGAACATTTTGTTCCCTTCCTGCCTCCCCCCAAGCGGCAAGGGAGAAGCGGACGAGACACGCCGGATCAAAGACGCCTCCCTCCCACTTCCCTGTACGCTGTGCAAAGCTCTTGGCCTGCCTCATGCCTCGTCAGGAAAGCGCGGCCATGCGGCCCAAGTCTGAGCCACATCCCGGCTGATGGTGCGCAGAGCCACGCGAGTCAATGGCAGGTCGAATCGGGAGCCTCGGCTCTTTCCCCTGGCAGCCACACAGCGCTGCCTAGCGCCCAGAGAGCCTCCCTCGTGTTCTCCCGCAGCAGCCGCCTGCCTGTGTGGGTGGGAAAAGGGGGCCAGGAAGCACTGCAGCCTCATTCCGGGACAGGAGGCCCTCGCCACGCCCAGGCCTGCCTCTTGCCTTCAGCCCAGGCAGCCAGAGGTGCCAGGGAGCTCCCTGGCAGGCCGCCGCTGGGCCTCAGCCACCTCTTGCCTCATGGCCTAGGCTCTTGGGGCTCTGCTGGTCACCGCCTGGCTTGAAGGCCCAGAGGGAAAAGAAACAAGCGCTCACCTAGCAGAGGATGGTTTCGATCCAGCGACCTCTGGGTTATGGGCCCAGCACACTCCCGCTGCGCCACTCTGCTGGTTTTTCATGCCCTCTCCCTGCCACCCAGCCACCACTATCCGGATTAGTGCCCTACGTGCTCTCGCGCTGGCAGGCAGATGTGCAGGCTGCTAGGCTGCTGCCCTGGTCACAGGATTTTACAGCTTCTACAGGGTAAAAAGGATCTATTTGGGGTTTGGACCCCATTGGGAGCTGGGTAGCTGAGTGCCGGAGACGGGAGCACTTCTTAAACTGTTTTCAGTTAAGCCTTCAGCTTGTGGGGGACGAGGTTCAGCCTTGGATCCGTGTCTGCAGCAGGCGAGCGCGTCTGGCTATATCCTCCCCCCCTCACGCTGTATTAGCAGACTATAACCCGGAGCAAACGCACACGCCTTGCAAAGGAACAGGAGCCGGGATCTCAAACAAAAGTCAACATTTTATTAAGATGACGTTCAAAGAAAAAAATGTGTACGGTACAGCGTTTAGACGTAGAAGTTTCTGGTGCTCAGGGAACAATGTACAGCTTACCCAAGGGGTGCGAAGTTCTGTTTAAGATCGGGTGGCATAAGGAATACATAATCTGCAATAGCCCCAACTGGGGGTAAAAGGTTAACGTACAGACTCTGAGTTAGGAGGGTATGTTGTCCATAGGAGGGCTACTGTTCAGGTGTGGAGTATAACAAGCGGATTTGACGATGAGGATGGATTGACCCACGTTTGGTGAGGTTTAACGTTTGGTGTTTTGGAATCTTTGCCACAATCTAGTTGAGGCAGGGTCGGTATGAAGTCTACCCTGCCATCTGTTGGTGATGTGTTGTCAAGGCCTTTTGGGGCTGATGTCATTTGCATGGTTACACCCACCTCAGGTTGCATGATGGGAGTGCTTGTCCAAACAGTCATTTCAGGTGCTGTGGGATCCCCAGTCTCTTTCTTATTGGGGCAGGAGTAATCCAGTGTATTTTCCTGTTGATTTTGGATCAAGGACAGAGTAACTGTACCTGGCATTTGAGGCCTGAGAGCGTCACCCTGTCCTGGAAAGTACTCACCATTAAGGGGCATGGGTTCCAAAGGACAAAACGGGGTGGGAGGTAGGAATGGATGTTTGGTGGTCTCTTGCAGGTGCTGGTCCTTTCTGCTGTCCCTGGTGTGGAAAGACAGAGGTGGTTTTGAATCCTTAAAATTGTTGTTCGTGCTCCAGTTGCTTGTCGTAAGCTTGTGCTGTTAGATCTCTTTCACGGTGTCTTTTGGTCCTGAGAGGTAAATGGCTGCTCTGTGTGTGGTGTTATGGAGTGAAGTAGCAAGCATTAGTTTCAGAGATGGTGCGTGTGACCCCCCTGCCCCTCCTCTGGTCCATGAGTCTAGTATTTGCATAAACCCACCCACTGACTATTGGCTAACAATTCTGCTCTGCTTTTTCTTCCAGCTAAACTATTCTGCCAGGTTTGGCTTTTATGTGAAATAAGAGACAACCCACTAAATTGTATCTAAAATGTACACTTAAGCATTAAAGTTTTTAGATGTGTGATAGAGAACATTGTTTGTTATACTATCATAAATAATTATATTTTTTTAACTAAAGCGAGAAAAAAATCATAAAATCTGCATTTAGAAATTTTAAAAGAATCCTAGTACTAAGTGCAAATATTGATTTTCAAACTCTTTTAATTCACTCTGCTTTGGAACCCATGTCCCTTGTATAATGAGTTTCATGTGGGTTCTGGTGAGTCCAGAAATCAAGAACTGCTAAATTCCGTTCTACTGTCCTTGATTCATATCACCAGGTTCACTACACTTTATTACTCTTGCCCTAATAAGAAAGAGATTGGGGATCCCACAGCAGCCAAAATCACCATTTGGACAAGCACCCCCATCATGCAATGCGGGGTGGGTGTGACCATGCACATCAGCAACAAAAGGCCTTTACAACACATCACCAACAGATGGCAGGGGAGAGTTCATTCTGACCCTGCTTACATCCTCCCCCCTGCCAAGAATTGGTGGTCCTGATAAATCACACTCCCTGTTATACCAACTCATTGGTATTGAATGCTGAAGTTATGGCTAGCAAAAGTAGCCACCCATCTCTGCCCTGTAGCATCCAGCTTAGCCCTTGTTAACACAGAAGTCAGTGGATTGTTCTCTGTCCATAGCTGAAACTGAGCAGCAGACAAGTAGTCTCGAAATTTCTCAGTGATGGCCCATTTCAAGGCCAAGAACTGCAGCTGGTGGATGGGATAGCGAGTTTCGCTGTCTGACAGTCCTCAGCTGGCAAAGGCCACAGATTTACATTTGCCTTCCACTTCCTGGTATGAGAGTGCTCATAGGCCCTCCAAACTGGCATCAGCATGCAGGATAAACGGTTTGTTTGGGTCAGCAAGGACTAGGACTGGCACATGATCAGGGAAATAATGATTTCCCATAAAGCCCTGTCACATCTCTCATCCCGCCATGTCCCCAATGGAGAGGAGAGGAGCCCCTCCCCTGTCCCAGGCCAGGCACACCAGATTTGTGGGAATGAGATGTTCATGGTCCATTCCAGACCAAACCAAACTGCTGGCAAGTGGTGATTCTTCCTCAGTCAGCTCCTGTTAGAGTTATTGGTGCAGTGGGGGAGAGGTATTTCTCATTTAGTTCTTAAATGCTCTGGGGTAGGGGGGTGTTTTTTTCTTACTTGTATCTCAAACTTTTCAACCCCCACCATTTTTTGTTCTAGCCTGATCTTTTTCTTTCTCATGTTTAAATTCTCATTTTACTGGCTTTGTTCCAGAGCTTTCACAGCCCAATTCTCTGCCCTAAGCTTGAGCTCTCTACTGCCCTCTGAACCTGTCATTCCAACCCCACCCTAGAGCCCGCACCCCCAGAGCCAGTGCCCTCATTCCCCTGCACTCCAACTCTCTGTCCCATGTAGCCTGATTTAGGGTGTACTAATATTAATTTGGAAAATATGATGAAAATTTAATTTATTAGCTTACATTTTATTTAATATAATTGAGTTACAAAGTTACAGTTGTATTACTGCTATTCAAAAGATACATATGGCATTATATGCAACAAAGTTTTGGTTAATATGCTCACACCTTTCCTTGATAACCTGGTGGTAAGAGACACAGGACCAGCCTTGCAGTTTAGGTTTTTCAATTCTTGAGTGAAAGATGCAGTGCTTAGAAAAAGCTAATGTTACTTAGGGTTTACTTGACTATGTTAAACTTATAATCAAAACCTAATAAACAAATAAAAACTTAGGGAAACCGAGCTTAGCCGAGTTACTTTGAAACTTAAAGTTTAAGAACAAGTACAGGTGCCTACTGATAGTAGATAGAGAGAGAGTGGAGGAAGTAAGTTAGAATGATAGAGCGACGTGCTCTAGCGAGGTGGGTTACCTCTTTTATAGGGCACAAGCGCCGGAAATCCTTCCTCCTATGCCCAAATTTCATTCCCCATCGACAAAACATTAGGGTACGCTTACTTCATAGGCTAGTATGTTTGTGCGTGTTGATGACATGTACATATGCACATAAGTTCCCTCTTGGTGTACCTGTTAATTCTGTGGGTACAACACTGAAAAACCCCTTATGCCATTCTCCATTGTCGATTGGTCTAGACAGGCGTGGGTACTTCTCTATTTAAGTAACAAGATAAAGGTCAAGTTTCCTTTCTGAGTAAAAGGTCACAATATAGATATGCTAACTTTGCCTTAGCTTAACATACAGGATATGGCCTGTAGGTCCTCGTAGGTCATGTGCCCCAGCCCCCTAATCATTTTTATTGCCCTCTGCTGGACTTTCTCCAGTTTGTCCACATCCCTTCTCATGTGGGTCCCAACCCCAAAAGTACTCACATTTCACCCCAATGGCCCCCAAATGCTGGCTTTTAATATGTAAATAGGGTGCTGCCATGGTCAAGTCACTCCCCAGCTCTCCAGTGGAGCCTGCTGGCAGAGAACAAGGTGAAAATTAGCCAGGACGTCGCTCAGTCAATTCCCTGTGCTCCCAGCAGGGGGTATCAGAAAGCTCCAAGATCGCTCACTTCCCTTTCTCTCATCAGCTTCAGGCCCCAGGGTTACAAATGCACAAACCAGTTGGGAGTCTCTCCTGGGCTCAGAGTGTGGGGCTACTCTGAGGGGATGGACTTGCACACTTGGGATACTAGTGCAAAGATACAATTTCAATTTCTCATAGAGAAAACTGAGGGCAAATTATATTTGGTAAAAATCTTATTTAGTGAAAGGAAAGCTGCAGTGACAGCCTGGTTACTGGGATGCAAAACACTTTCCTCCTGGGAGAAACAAGAAGTTAGAATTAGAAATTTACATTGTTTGTTCCAGTGTTGGCAAAGGTTTAATTTTGCTTCTGTGTAGGTTTGTTTCAGGCTGTGACTGTTTTGGTTTATTGGGTTGTTTTGTCTTTTTTAGTTGGAATGGAGCTTTTAATTGACATTTGCTGGATTCGAATGGCTGACCTGCAACACCAGTTTTGACATAATTCTACATATTTTATACAGATTTGGCCAGTATTCAAGGATTCAATTCCTTTATAGGAGGCTTTAGTGGTCAGGGTTATTTATTTTATGTTATTTTATCATCCTGCAGTAGCACACCCTTTTGATAAAATGATGAAATGATTAATTTATGGCATTTGTTAGTTTTTGTTTTTAAAAACAAAGTTTTTCTTAATGTTTGGGTTTTAAATTAAACATTGTTTATTTCAATTTTTCATTTAGGTTTTGGTTATTGATGGGATCTTTAAGAACTTTGGATTTAATACTAAAATTAGGACAGATTTAGATTATTTAAAGTAAACCCTGTTTACTATTTTATTTTAATAAAGGTTGTATTGCTCTAAACCCTGGCCGGGGGGAGGGAGTGGACAGCTGGAGTAGTTCATGGGAGGGCTGGTGGAGCGGAGCAGAGCTGTTCATGGTGACGGCTGCAGCAGATCTCCATGGAGAGGCAGGGCAGTTGGCCTCAGCCCACATAAAATGCCCCTTTACACCCTGTGTGCCCCCCCCCCATTTCCACCCAGGCTGGGGGGGGGGTAAAACTGCAAATGAACTTTTGAACTCTGGGGCGGCACTGACCAGGGACAGAGACTTTTGGGGTTGTTGGACTTTGGGGTGATTTGGACTTAAGACCCTGAGGGGAAAAGGACATTGCCAAATATACTTGGAGATGGGTCTTTTGCTCATGATTTGTGTTATAATCCTGTTTGTGGTGTTTCCCCCACATGATGCCACATTGTTTCCCTCCTTTATTAAAAGGATTTTGCTACACTCAGACTCTGTGCTTGCGAGTGGGGAAGTATTACCTCCTAGAGGCGCCCGGGGGGGTGGTAGGTAATTGTCCCAGGTCACTGGGTGGGGGCTCGAGCCGGTTTTGCATTGTGTTATTGAAACAGAACCCCTGGATACTGAACCCGGCCCTTGTTGCTGCCAACTCGGAGGGGCAGAAGGGTTCCACCAGCAAACTATAAGCAGACATTTAACAGCTATTTTCTTCACCAGTTTAGCCTTTTTTTCTGCTTTGTTTCTACATCAAATACGTTACTCACAAAACCCCATGCTTACAATGCTTAGATATCTTGCTGTTCTTTAGCTGTTCTAAACCTCCTCCATGTTCCTGAATGTATTTTCTGGCAAGGTTTTCTAAAGCCATACTATGGGCAATTCCAACGGACTCTACTCTTGCCCTTACTCCACTCACCTTAACCCAACATAGAACTCATTTGAATTCTAACACTTCACTAGCTTATGTAATAAACTAGAATGAACGTTCTGTTGCTTTATTCTGTAACTGAAGGCGTCCTTTCACAGAAACAGGAAACAATACCCCAAACTGGTTTTCTACCTAGTTCAATAAGTCCCAAGTGAACGATGGGGGGGCATGTTCCCCTCTCTTCCCTTGATGACTCATAGCTGATTGAAAGGTCTTTTCCCCTCTGTCGGGACCTGCCAAACAACTGGGGATACTGAGGCAGATGGATCAGAGGTGCACCCTGGGAGAGTTGTGGGGACTGAAGAACTATACAAGTTCTGAGTTATTGCAGCCTCTTGGTGGCAATTAATACATGGATTTATTAACTGCCCCACCACCACTCAGTGTGGGTCAGCGGGCCCGATGCTACTGCTTATATTTTTAATCGGTACCATTCGTTACAACTTCAACCTCCAACAAAGCCCCTTAAACACATTTAACAACATCACTACTAATCTTGCAAGATTAAGTTCAAAACTGATACATCAAAACTAAGTTAAACCACAAAACAGAATGGAAATACTGGTCTTGCTGCCAAGTTGCAGCCACAGGAAATCAGGTTCCTGTGTTCTTAACAGTGAGTTAGCAAGACACACAACTCTTGCTCTCTAACTCCTTGTAACTTTAACTCTTTACTTATGTCTCAGGTGAGATTTTCAGGGGGTCTAAGGATGCCTGGAATCCCTGTCACACACCCCTTGAGACTCCTGGCTGGCTCACCAGCCTGTAGCCGGATTTAAGGTGTACTAATATATAGTCGGATAATATGGGAATTTAGTTTATTAATGTAATTTTATTTGATCTTAATTATTAAGTATGGGTTTAGGCTCACCAATCTGTTTGATCAGAAGATCAAAGTTTTGTCCTGAATCAGTCTGCACAGAATTTATGAAGGACCCTCGGGGGTATGACAGGAAGCTCACACTGAGACAGATATAGCTTTAAAGACTTTTTATTAAAATCAATATTAGTAAGTAAATGGTAAAATACTCAAAAGTTACAAAGTTACAATTGCATTACTGCTATTTTAAAAGTTACATATGAGAATATAGTATTATATGCAACAAAGTTTTGGTTAATGTACTCACACCCTTCCTTGATAACCTGGTGGTAAGAGACACAGGACCAGCCTTGCAGTTCAGGTTTCTCAATTCTTAAGTGAGGGATGCAATGCTTAGAAAATGCTAAGAGCTGCTAAAGCTGACTAGGGTTTACTTGGCTAACTTAAATCAAAACCTAATACACAAAATAAGAATAAAACTTAAGGAAACCAAGTTTAGCATAGTTCCCTTGAAACTTAAAGTTTAAGATTTCATTCCTCACCCACAGAAATATTAGAGTACAGTTAATCCATAGGTGCACGTGTGTGTACACACTGATGACAGGTATGTACGCATATCACTCTCTTGTGGTGTACTTATCTGTGGGAAGACCCCTATGCCATTCGTTATTGTGCATCAGGCTACATAAAAGTTCATAGACATAGGTGTGGGACACACACACACACACACACCCCTAAGAAAGTGCAATCGTGTTCACCTTCCCATCCCTGTGCATGTGTTCAAGGATTTAGAATGCCTAAAATGCCCAGAAACAATTTATATAGCAGCTCAAATGGAGTTTTCTTCAACTGCTTCGATGCTAAGAAATAGCTGTTGTCAGCAGGGGCGGCTTTAGACATTTCGCCACCCCAAGCACAGCGGCATGCCTGCGGGAGGTCCACTGAAGCCGCGGGACCCACAGACCCTCTGCCGGCACGCCTGTAGGAGGTCCATGGGAGCCGCGGGACCAGCAGACCCTCTGCTGGCATGCCTGCGGGAGGTCCACCGGAGCCACGGGACCAGCGGCAGAGTGCCCCCCACACCCGCTTGGTGTGCTGGGGCCTGGAGCCGCCCCTGGGTGTCAGATGCCACCAGTGTGGTACTCTGCTCTGTTCAATGTTCAGATCAGTTGGCTGCATGCATGTTCCCTCTGTGTGCTACCCTGGCTCTGCAGATAGCTGACAGCAGACCCTGAGAGAACTTCCAGTGACCGCAGATTCTAATAAGGCACCCGGCCAGGTTTATTATCAAACGAAGCACAGTAATAGTTTAAAGCAGACTCTACAGGACATACTACAAATATGTGCCCCCAACAATGGACCGGCTCAGTCAGTGGCAGGACACTCCACTGCCCCAGGGATGCATTCTTATACCCAGGTACAAACAAGTTATACATCAGTCCTGACGTATTGAGGTACAACCCCTCTGCGTAGCAAGGTGCCGCCTCTCACCTTGTACACATGTTGGTATGAACAAAACAACTCTATCCATCATATTACCCTTTTGCCCATCTTCAGGATGGGTCAGCCTCTTCCTTGTTATCTGTGTGGAATGTGCAAGTATTGGAACGGTCTGATACCTGGTGTCCAGGACCTTTTAGGTCTGTATCTTGCTCTTTCCTTGCCAGCTTCTGTGAGCAGGGCCTGCCTCTGGCTCACAGCTTAACTTTGCTTTATATTAGTAAAGTCTTGACCATTACTTTAGTCCAGGCTTTGGGCTTCATACTGGGCCTCTAATACAAGGCTTTGTTTCAGGGCCTCCTCTTATTACAATAGCCAGCTGTGGAAGGTTGCTTCCTGTGCATTTAATCCACCTCCTCAAGGTCCAGATGAGGCCCCTCCAGATCGGGCAGCTCCAACCACCAGGGAATGCAACAGGCATGCCACCAGGCATCCCTCCTGCACTCTGCTACAGCTTGGTGATGATGGGGTTGCAGACCTTCGCCAGCTCCTTCTGTTGATGTTCGAACTCTTCTCTCTCAGCAGCCTGGAACATATAGAGAACAATTTGTACACTCACTGCAAGTGCGCCCCTGGAAAGCCAGCTCAAGAACCAACCTACTGCTTATACTTTCCCATTTACCTTGGGTCAGGGTTAAGATGGCAGCTTAAGCCACAATGTACTTTATGCAAACCCCATGTGGGGTGGGGGAGGCTTGCACTATTAGTCAATTTCCGCTTGCCTGGGTGACAAGGATAGGTAGGGGAGAGTAGTATGCCAAGCTAGGCATTTGACAAGCTACATAGAGGAATTCAGAATCTAGAACAAAGTGTAAATATGGACAAAAAATTAAGCAGAAGGAAAGCTACAGATTAACAGTAACCACTGCTAAAGAGCTTGGAACCTATGTAATCTACAGCATTAACATCTTATAGGCCAGTCAAAGAGACAGTCAGCAGTTTTGGCAAGGAATTGCTTTTTAATTCAATTCATGAGTGCAAGATGTCCACTCAGGAAAGGAAATATTCAGGAATCCCTTTCTTTTAGCTGAGTTGGTAACTAGAATCTGATCTGACATTGTATCTTGTACCACCAGGAGAAATCCATTTATTAAGGCACGTCTTTTAGAAAGATTTTATGGTCACTCAGACATCCAAGGAAGGTACTTTAAGCCAACACAAGTCTTTCGACTGCTGGTGGAAACTACGAATGGCTTTGGTGTCACTCTCGTCATAGTGACCATTAGCTATCTCCTGCCACTCAATCTAGGCCAATAGCTACAGCCTGCCCATAGAAACTAGGAACCCACCTTGGATTTTGGTACTGCTGCCTTTTGTAAGCCATTACAATACAAAAAGACTAGTTAAGATTACAATGGCAGGAGACTTGCCCATCTGTTGCTGCACACTTCGATAAGTGTGTTCCTTGTCAGGTTAAAATGAGTCAGGAAGCTTTGATGGAGCTTTTAATTCCAGTTTTTGGATGATGAAAATTCCTCTCATGGAGCTATAATTTTCACATACCTGATTGTTATCCACCCAGTTGATAATTTCATTGCATTTGTCCAGGATTTTCTGTTTGTCCTCATCACTGATCTTGCCCTGGAGCTTCTCATCTTCAACAGTGGCCTTCATATTGAAAGCATAGGATTCTAGAGAATTCTTGGAAGACACCTTATCAAGCTGTTTCTTATCTTCTGCTTTGTATTTCTCTGCTTCCTGGACCATGCGTTCAATGTCTTTCTTGCTTAAGCGACCTGTAAGATACGGTAAGTCAGTTGGACTAAGTTTGTAGGCCACATTACTATAAGAAATATTGTACTCATGGAATGAGATTTTTAGGCTTCAAACTATCTACATCAACCCATACTTCCTTTTTGGAGTGTACAGTATGCAGAACCACTGTATCCCTGAAGATGAGAGGAACAAATACAAAACAAAAAACAAGCCAATGTTAAAGGTTTTATCAGAATTTAATGCCTGTGTAATTTGCAACATGGTTTTAACATGGAGGGATAGCTCAGTGGTTTGAGCATTGGCCTGCTAAACCCAGGGTTGTGAGTTCAATCCTTGAGGGGGCCACTTAGGGATCTGGGGCAAAAATTGGTCCTGCTAGTGAAGGCAGGGGGCTGGACTTGATGACCTTTCAAGGTCCCTTCCAGTTCTAGGAGATTGGTATATCTCCAATTGTTACCTTTATTCCTCATCAGCATGAATGGGTGACCAGGCAGCTGCTTTAGCTTGGGGTACACCCCAGCAAGGTGGTGGTTGTTCTGGGAAAGGAGCTGGAGTTGGTGGTTCCAGTACCCCTAGAGCAATAAGATTGGACTTCCATTCTACGAATCACTGGTATATGCACTCACCCACCCACTTCAGGTGACATTATGCAGTCCTACAAACTACTGCAGCCCTCTTGCATCTCCTCCCCCACCCCACCTGGACTATGCACTGCCTACCTTTGTCATTGGTAATTGTGATCTTGTTCTCCTTGCCAGTACTCTTGTCCACAGCAGACACATTAAGGATGCCATTGGCATCAATATCAAATTTTACTTCAAGTTGAGGTACACCCCTTGGAGCTGGACGGATGCCAGTCAGCTCAAGCTTGCCCAGCAAGTTGTTGTCTTTTGTCATGGCTCTCTCCCCTTCATAGACCTGGCCAGGGGTGGGGGCAGGGCGGAGAAGAAACAAGGGCCAACAAGATGAGTGTAAGCATTTTGCTATATGAAGTTTAATCTGTGTTACTTGCAAACTAGTATTTTCCTGAGGATCAGGAAGTCAAGTGAAGTATGTGTTATGGTCGCTCAGACATCCAAGGAAGGTACTTTGAGCCAACATGGTTTCTCAACC
This sequence comes from Mauremys mutica, assembly GCF_020497125.1. Taxonomy (NCBI): domain Eukaryota; kingdom Metazoa; phylum Chordata; order Testudines; family Geoemydidae; genus Mauremys; species Mauremys mutica. The sequence goes on along the minus strand of NW_025423264.1, from coordinate 145,201 downwards.
TCTAGTGGAAGCTACAAATGATTTTTGGAATGTTATCATAGCAGCCGTAAGTTACTCCTTCACAAATCAACTCTCAAACAGGGAAGGGATTCTTCAAAACCTACCATGCCTTGAGAGAGAGACTACTCACCGAGATTGACCTGCACACTCATCAGTAGATAACTTCCATTACAAGTACAGTACTTCCTTACAAGAGGAGTTTGAAGTTTAAACTGGAGGTTCTCAGTACCTGAGACCAGATTATGCTGGTTTTGTTGCAGTACAGAGACTGAAGGGAATTGAGTAGCAGCCCCTTAACCATTTGAAGAATATTACTCCAGCCCAGATACATACTTGAATCAGAAAACTAGGCTGGTTGTCAGAGTAAGTGGAGAATGTCTGAGTCTGCTCGATGGGGATTCTAGTGTTTCGCTTGATCAGGACCGTCATGACACGTCCAGCTGTTTCGATACCAAGAGACAGAGGAGTGACATCCACCAGCAGCAGGTCTGCTACATTCTCAGACTTGTCCCCACACAAGATGGCAGCCTGAACAGCTGGAAAAAAAGAAGCTGTGTGAAGACATTACAAAATAAAATACTGTCACTGGAAAGACAGGTTTTTTAACTCGCTCGGACATTCATGGACGATTTTAACTATCAGTCCACTTCTGGTGGAAAGTATGGATGAATTTGGTTCCAAATTCATCAACGCAAGTGAACTGGAAAGATGCTATCCAATAGGATTTAAGAAATATGCACAGTATTCAACTAAGTGTAAGTGATTTCTCATTGATGCCATTGTGATCCACAGGTGACCAACATTTAAGTGTAAACTTGGGAGACGATCGCTTACTAGCCATAGTTAGCCATGGCTTGAGTGCTGTGTTAGTCTTTTGCATACATCTATACCCATAGTCAAACCTGGCATTACAAGCCAAAAACAGTTATTGGGGGAATGAGTTACCTGCACCGTAAGCCACAGCTTCATCAGGATTGATGCTCTTGTTCAACTCTTTGCCATTGAAGAAATTCTGGAGCAGCTTCTGAATCTTGGGGACTTGGGTGGACCCACCAACCAGTACAATATCATGGATCTGAGATTTGTCTAGTCTGGCATCCTGCAGGGCCTTCTCCACAGGATCCAGAGTGCCACGGAACAGATCAGCATTTAACTCTTCAAAACGAGCTCTGGTAATTGAGGTGTAAAAATCAATGTCCTCATAGAGAGTGTCAATCTCAATACTGGCCTGAGTGCTAGAGGAGAGGGTACGCTTTGCATGTTCACAAGCTGTGCGGAGACGGCTAACTGCTCTCTTGTTCTCAGTAATATCCTTCTTGTGCTTACGGCTGAATTCAGCAATGAAATGATTGACCATGCGGTTATCAAAATCCTCCCCACCCAAGTGGTTATCACCTGCAGTTGACTTTACTTCAAAGAGGCCATCCTCAATAGTGAGGATTGAAACATTAAAAGTGCCACCCCCAAGATCAAAGATCAGGACATTCCTTTCAGCTCCAACCTGTAAGGAATAGAGAGAGTTTTGTTACTGATGTTACATCTCACCAATATTGAGCTGATTAACAATCTACTATGCTGTTTAGCTGTGTTATAGTACAGCTTGTTCACCTTCTTGTCCAAAGCATACGCAATAGCAGCAGCTGTCGGTTCATTGATGATCCGGAGCACATTGAGACCTGCAATGGTTCCAGCATCTTTTGTGGCCTGGCGCTGGGAGTCATTAAAGCTGGCTGGTACTGTGACCACTGCATTGGTGACAGTCTATGGGCAGGAGAAAAAAGTCAGAATCATCTGAGACTTTCATCTACATGGTATATGAACATATGAAATCAAGCTCAAGCTAGGTTTGAAACTATTAACCCCTTAAATTCTAGGAGAGTTAGCTGAGTAAACTCAGCTCTTAAGTCTCACCTTCCCAAGGTATGCTTCTGCAATCTCCTTCATCTTAGTCAATACCATGGAAGATATTTCCTCTGGGTAGAAGCTTTTGGTCTTCCCTTTGTACGTGACCTGGACTTTTGGCCTGCCAGCATCATTCACAACAGTGAAAGGCCAATGTTTCATGTCAGACTGGACAACAGCACCATCAAATCTACGACCAATCAGCCGCTTTGCACCTGAAAAGGGGCAATTATTATCAGTAACAATTCCAATTCATCATTCTACAAACATGCTGTCATTAACATTTCCGTTATGTCCTGTGTCTAAGTTAACATGAGGCAACTCCCACAATAACTCCGCTCCCCAAATATCTAGCTATTTTGGTCACTGGAATTATGGAGGCTTAACTCCTGCCATGGTATGAGCACATTTAAGCCATCCTATCTACTAGTATCAGGACAATGGCAAAAGTCTCCACTTTATAGGGTAAATGGAGGTTGCATGATTTAGAGCAGTAGTTTTCAACCTTGGATGTGCAGACTGCTCTGGATATCTTAGGCAGTCTGCAGATTACAGGTTGAAAACCACTGATTTAAAGTCCAACTGTATACTAATTAAAATGGAACAGCTGAACTCAATGAAAGCTGAAAATAATAATTAACTAGGATCATTTTAGCTTAAGGACTATGAATCAAACTTGGAGTCTAAATAACTTATGCCTCATGCCAATTTGAGCACCAACCTGCACAACAGGATGTGCTGTAAAAAAGATGGCATTTGTTCCTCCATTCCCAGAATGTGTTCATCGAAAGCAAATAGACACTGCTACCTAAACTGATGCCAAAATGGAAAGAATGGAGAAGCGAGGCCTCTAACTTCCATCTACATCCAAATTAGAGAGCCCAATTCTGCATGATGCTATACCCCCTAACAAGCTGAAGAGCCACACACTTTATGCTAGCTAAGCAATGATACAGCAACTTTATTCAGTTTAATGGTTACACGATTGAAGTATTCTGATCTCAGTTTTAAAGTCTCATTTCACTTTTCTTACCAAAGACTGTGTTAGTAGGATTCCTTGAAGCTTGGTTCTTTGCAGCATCGCCGATCAGCCTCTCTGTATCTGTGAAGGCAACATAACTTGGCGTGGTCCTGTTACCCTGATCATTGGTAAGGATTTCCACCTTGCCATGTTGGAAGACACCAACACAGGAATATGTGGTGCCAAGATCAATTCCAACTGCTGGCCCCTTAGACATTTTGCCTGTAATAAGAAGCTTGTTTACTACACATAAACACTTCAGTTTGTTAGCCCATGTTTAAAAATGACCTACATCAGGTACAAGATAGAAGTTAGTGGAACTTATGTTTTCCTTTTTAAAAAAAAATAAAAACATTAGCAACAGTAGCAAGATTTAAACTTCATGAGTTTAGTAGCTCATGTTTCTATTTGCTTACGTGCAAAGTATCAATAATTAATGTGGAGTTGAGTTGCAGAGTAGCTACTAGAACAAAGGCACGCAACATGCACAGGATACCATGTGGCCTCAGAGTGAACCAAAAAAGCTTATCTGATAGGACAAAATCCCTTACAAGTTAGTAGCTAAATGACTCATGAAGTCTACATTTACAGCTAAACCTTAAGGTCACATGGCCTTTTAGTCCAGTAGACAAGCCACAGTCCATGCCTAGGGTACAGAATCCTGTATTACATGTTGTAATTTGAGCCATTTGGCCAACAAAAGATGACGGGATGGAAAAAAAACATAGCTGCAATTTAATCCTGCTCTGCAGAGCGAACCTCCCGGCATGCAGCGGCAGGTCATTCCAGCCACATGGGATAAGGGGGCACATATTGCATGCTGGGAAGCAAAGTCTCCATACTGCACCAAAGCAGCAGCCAGGAAGCAAAGCGGAGGTGTTAAGACCCCAGCATGCATCACTTTACACAGACCACGTATGGGTTAGGCCCTTGGACTACATGTCCCAGCATCCCCCACCGCATCACATGGCAGGGAAGCCAGGCGCTCTAGTGCTTGCGCTCTTGCCATCCCCTGTGGAGTGATAAGCTCCCAAAATCCTAGGAACCAGTTCACTACAGGGTCCTCGGCAGCACTTTGGCAGTGTGTGTGTGTGTGTGTGTGTGTGTGTGTGTGTGTGTGTGTGTGTCTCTTCACTCGCTCCAGGTTTTCGGCAGCAGGTCCTTCACCTGGAGCGAGTGAAGGACCCACCGCCGAAGTCCCGGTAGGGAACCATGCGGTGAGTACAGTACAAGACCCACATGCCTGTTTCCCTCCCACCCATCCAACCCCAACCCACATCCTGCCCCTGACTGCCCCGCTCAGAACCTGCAGGTTTCTCCTCCCTCCCTCCCCCACCGGGGTAGCAGCAGCAGCCTGTGGCTCCGGGGGCTATTTAAAGGGCCTGGGGCTCCCCTGCTTCTACCACTCCAGCCCTTTAAATAGCTGCCAGAGCCCTGGGGAAGTGGTGGGGCTCCGGCAGCTATTTAAAAGACCAGAGCAGCAGAGGCAGCTGGAGCCCCAGCTCTTTAAATAGCCCCGGGGACTATTTAAAGGGCCAGGGGTCTCCTGCTTCTACTGCCCCAGCCCTTTAGATTGTCACCAGAGCCGCACTGCTGGAGCCCACTACTACTCCAGGGCTCCGGTGGCTATTTAAAGGGCTGGGGCGGTAGAAGCAGCAGGAGCCCCGGACTTTTTAAAATAGCCCCCAGAGCCCTGCAGCCCTACCCCAGGGCTTCAGCAGAGGGACTCCGGTGGCAATTTAAAGGGCCTGGGGCTCCAGCCTCTGCCTCCTGGGGAAGCCAGGCCACCCCAGTACGGCGTATCGGCTTACTTTCACCTCTGCCCCGACCCAACTTGCCCCACTCCCTGTCCCCCGACTGCCCCAACCCCATCCACCACCACCCTGACAGACCCCTGGAACTCCCACGCCTACTCAAGCCCCCCACTCCCCACCCCCAGAACTCCCCCCCCCCTCCAGCCACTGCCTGCCCCTCAGCCAACCCCTCCCTCTCAGCCCCAGCCCAGCCCCCTTCCCACGCTGCTCGGGGCGGCCTGTATGGACGGAGCTCGCAGCCCCACCCCCTCGCCAGGCCGCTCGGAGCGGCAGGCGCTGCCCAGGAGCAGCGCAGCGCGCTGGTGCCCCGGCGTGGCTCGCTGCAGCTCCGCAAGGCGGGGGAGGCGCCGGGGCACCGCCCCAGCCGGGAGCTCAGGCGGGCCGCACAGGGCGGTCCAGCAGCCCGGAGTCCGCCCACCCCTGTAACAACCGGGTGTGACCCGGCTCCAGCAGCTCACGCACCAGCCCCTGGGGCGGGGCCGCGTGGGCACGTCCCCGCCCCCCCCACGGCCTCCCGGACCCGGCGGGGCGGGCACGGGGCACCGCTCCCTGGCTCACGCCCTGCCGCTCGCCGGGCGCTGCGGGCAGCGAAGCGTCGGGCCCCGGTTCCCGCCCCGTGTGGTGCCCGCGCCGGGCAGCACTGACCCGCGACCGCCCCCCCGCACCCCGAGAGCGCGGCCGGGCTGCGGCAGGGAGAGAGAGTGAAAGCGAAGCTGCAGCCCAGATAGCGGCACCCGGCCCCGCCTCACTTTATATACCACGCCCCTTCCCGCCCGCCGGCCAATCCTGCCGCGCCTCCCCCGGCAGGAGCCAATCGCGGCGAGCGGAGCACGCCCCCTCAGTGACGCACACAGGAAGGAGGCGGGCCGGCCGGCCGCGTTCCCCAACCTTCATGCCCGGGCCCGGAGGCCGGACGGGGTGGAGCGGAGGGAGGGCGGGGTCCAATCAGAGCTCCAGGATGCCGCTTTATTTGCATAAAGGGAACTTGACGCCGGCGGGTGGGCCGGTAATTTAACCAATCGTATCACAGCGTGGCTGTATTTGCATATTCCGAACCTGGGGGTCGGGAGGGAGGCGAGAGTCCAACCCGATGGCGGAACTAGCAGCGCTGGTTGCCTAGGCGGGAGCCGCGGCCGCGGAGGGAGCGCGGGGGCAGGGAAACAAAATGGCGGCTTAGCTGTGGGCGGGGCAGGGAGTCCAAGGGGCCCAATCAGAGACGCACGGCCCAGGCCGGGGGCTTCAGGGGACCCCCCCCAGTGGCACTACAGCCACGCCCAGGAGCCGCTCCGCCCGTCTCGTGGTGCACCTCTCCCTGCCCCCCTCCCGCGGCCTGGGGCTGATGCCAAGGCCCTTCTCCCCCTCTTCCCCCCCCCCAGTCCCTGCAGCATGTCGCTGGGCGCCTGTGGTGTAGACGCTGCGGAGGCCAGAGGGGTCCTTCAGTCGCTGTAGTCATCCATCCTCACCCATAGGTGCTGGGACTACGGGGGGGCTGCAGCACCCCCTGACTTGAAGTGGTTTCCATGATAGACGGGATTTACAGTTTGGTTCAATGGCTCTCAGCATCCTCACCATAAAAATTGTTCCACACCCCTTAAGCCCACCCCAGGCAGGCAGCTGGGAAGAATTCTTCAATCACAGAGCCCTGTCTACACCAGGGCATAGGTTGGCATAGCCACGGCATGGGGGAAAGAGGGACCAAACGTCTCACTTCCCTGAGTGATGTAGCTAGGTCGGCCTGAGTTTTAGGCATCGCCCATTACAGTCCAAAGCAGGACCACGTACAGGGTGGGGTAATGTGGCCTAGTGAATAAGGCACTGGGCTGGAATTGGGGAGCGCTAGTTCCAGTGTTAGCCACGTCACATCACTGCTCAGTGCTGCAGTTTCCCCATCCCTAAAATAGGGGCAATGTTGCTCCTTGGTAAAATGTATTGAGCTCTGTTGACAAAAAAATAGTATATAAGAGCTATGTATTATTAATTCTTAAAGGCAAAAAAAAGCCAACCAAACAAACCCCTCTCCCACTGCCTGCTCGTCCATACTCTTCAAGGTCAAGTGCTCCCAGTCAACCTTTGAAAACAAGTACAGGCACAGATTAAATATATTACCACTGGTTTGTTTTTGTTTATTTTACTTTTCAATAGTAAATGTCTGGGGAATAGTCACAAAACAATTTCGTGTTGAATATGAAGTTGCTAATGTGAAGAGATTGAGTAACACTGCTTCCCAGAAAAGTGTAATGCACCCCACCTCTCCATCATCACATACTTCACCCACCATGCCAGACTAGAAGTACTGACAGCGGATCAGCCACTGACGCATCTAACCTAGTATCCTGTCTTCACCAGTGGCCAGGACACAGCTGTTTAATTCCTATGTATCCTACTGTGCAATATCATACCATAGGCTTCTCCATAAAGGGATAAATCAGTTGTTTAAGTAGTGTGGGTTCATTTCCAACAATGGCTAATGCATGCTATTTTAATGGCGATCATGCACTGTTTGCATCTCACTGTGTAATACCAAACCATACGGGAGGCAGTGTTGTCCAGTGGTTAGACTGGGACTCAGGAGACCTGGTTTGTCTCATGGACCTACCATGGTGACCGCAGGCAAGTCACGGCATCTCATGCCTCAGTTTTCCTATCTGTAAAATGGAGGATATGATACTGACCTCTTTCGTAAAGCACTCAGCAATCTAATGAAAAGCACTGTAGATAATCTACCGATCATTATTACCGCTACCATGCGGTGGAATAGATGAATAGTCCATTTTGTCTGCTGTCCTATCTCCAATAGTGTCTAATGCTGAATGCTTTAGAGGGAGGCAAAACAAATGTGTCTACTTATTCAATCTTCTGTTATGGAACGTTACAGTATGCCACACCAGAACTTTCTGAGGTCTATTTTATCTGATATTCTGCCTCAGACAGTGGCCATTTCTGGATGCTTTGGTGAAAGGTGTAATCCTGTTCCCCTGCATAATGTACTTCACTATCTAATATACCATAGGATTTTCCATAGCAAAATAGGTCAGTGGACCTATAAGGTATCCTATCACCAACAGTGGCCAGTGCTACATGATTCAGAGGAAGAATAAAAACCTTCACAAGTTCCTATCTCCCCTCCCCCAACCATCTTGCACAGCAGGAGGGGGCTGAGCAGGAAGTTGTGATGGGGTAAGAAATGCAAATACTCGAAGGAGCCTGTGCCAGGAACCAGGTGGTGCAGAAACCACAGCCCCCCTCCCATCTCTAACCCCCCCTTGGCTGGCACTGGATCGTGCCTCCTGTGCCCCCACTCTGCCACCTACACAAGCCCTGGGGGGCCGGGAATAGCCACGGTGCTGGGCCCCCCATCCAATTGAAGTGTTCAGTGTCACACTGAGTGACTCAAGGTGTGTGTACAGAATGGGGATGGTGTGTGTGTGTGTTTGTGTATGTCTGGTTTTCTGCAGGGGTTGTGGGGGGGATTATTTGCAGCTGTGGGGGTTATTGTGGCTGTGCAGGTGTGTGTTCATGTGGCTGGATTTGTGTGTGTGTTTGCATCTGTTAGTACTTGTGTTGGTGTTGGCTGGATTTATGCGGGTGTTTGTGTATATTAGCAATTGTGTGTGTGTGGGGCTGGATTCATGCATGTGTTTGTGTGTTTGCAAGCATGTGTGTGTGTGTGCATGCTCTGCTGCCCTCTGCCAGCGCAACAACCGTTTCTCCATATGTCACAGCCCCCATACCGTCAACCCCGGTGGTGATTTCCTGATCTTACAAGGGCTGGCTGGCCTGACCCTCCTTCCCTCTGCAGAGTGTGGTGGGGCTGCAGCTCACCCCCTGTGGGGCAGGAGTGCCAAGGTGCAGGGCGCTGGGCTCCAATGCACTTAGGGGGCAGCTTGGGTGAGGAGGGGCAGGGCGTGTGGTGTCCATTCTGCATTGCCTGGTGCTGGGCCACTGCACAATCCCCAGCCACACCGCACAGCGCACCCCGAGATGGGGGAGGGGGCCAAGCAGACGATCCAGCATGAGGGGGTGAGGATGTGTGGTTGGGGGGAGGAAAACCTTGGGCTGCTCACATCATAGTTATGCCCATGGTGGCTGCAAAATCTTTTTATATACTTCTTCTTATCAGCAGTGTATTGTTTTCCCTGGAGTTTAGAACTTGACCAAGAAATTTGTACCTAGATAAAATAATCTACTACTCCTGGTTAACGCAATGGACTTGACACCCACTGGGGTGTCCCTACACAGGTACAAGTACTAACAAGATGGCTGCCTTTTAGCCATAGTTTTTAATCAGGCCAATAAATTGAAACAAACCCCTGTTAAATCATTTCTCAGCCTGAGTCCTTCACCCACATTCAAACACCTGTATATGAAGTAGTTGTAGCTGAACGTTTAAAGCAATGGACTAGAAATCCATTGGGGTTGCCCTGTGTGGGTTCTAATCCTACCAACTACAGAAACACTGAGTTGTTGTTGTTATTATTATTACTGTAGTCTTAGTGCCTGGGCATCCACAGTGCAAACTGGAGCCAGATCTAGTTTCACTCTATCTACACTTAAAACGCTGCTGTGGCGCTGCTATAGCACTTTTGAGTAGACAGTGACTGGAGGGGTTTTCCCACCCCTGTAATAGCTGCATTGACAGAACAATTCTAACCAGGGCTTGGTCACCTTAACTCTATGGGTTTGGGGTGGGGATTTTTCACACCGTGAGAGACATCGCTCTGCCAGTGAAGTGCCCAGCGTACACCAGCCCTTAGATCCCTCTTGGTATTTCAATGCAGGCACTGACCTGTGAGAGGAAAACATCAGCTCACAAACACAGAGACTGAATTCCCCACATTTAATCTCGCTGCACTTTCCAGAAAGTCACAAAATTCAAATTCATTCTTGCTAGGACAGAGGAAAAATAAGTGACACTAAGTTTTTGGCTTGGGTAAATAAAATTAAGTGTTTAATTAATATAGTAAAAATATGTTCTGATTCTTCTAACTAACACCACAGCGTGAAATAGGAACAGAGACAAATCTTGTCAGTGACAACTAATTTCACAAATGATCTTCCCATTATTAATTTCCACGCCGCCCCCATTGGAGGTCTGGGCACCTCCAGTGTCACTGCTCTGCGTTCACTTTCCCCCTAGAATTGTTCTCGGACATTCCCAAATTTGGAAAATTGTGCAGTTCAGAATGTGAACAGTGACCCCGGCTTCTTCCTGCACCTGCTCTACATTGCTCCACAGCAGCTTCTCCACCTGCAGAGTCACCCCAGCACTGCAGTGCAGCCCCCCAGGGTTCAGCAGGGGCCCCTGGCAAGGACAGTGGGTGCAGCTAACAGCCCGGTGTGCCTGGCACAAAGCAATACCCCCTACACACAAGTACAGAGACTGAATTACCCAACTTTAACATCATGACACTCTGTAGAAAGCCACACGTGTCAGTTGTATTTTGACAGGGAGATGCAAAAATCAGGTGACATTATCTGATTAAAATATGAGCATATAGATCATTATTGCAACCACTGTTATATATTTGCTACAAATCTGGTACAAAATGTGGCATGTAAGATGTGTATGAAAAGATTATGATTTGCTGAATATGATGATGCTATTTGTATGCATGTATAATTTTTGTACTTGAAGTTGTGAGCACTGGCTCCATACTTGTATTTCAAATACGTTTGCTCCTGGGGTAACGCCCACAAGGTAGTTAGCCAGTGAGTGGCCCATCAAAAGGACACAACTCACAGTGGACCATGGCAGACACCCATCTACACTGAACAGACTTTTCTGTGAACGTTCCATCTGACGTATCCTGCAAAGTATCCATCCTGCAATAACTGAGCAAAATCAAGCATGGATGTGGACTTGCCCATGTGACTCCAAACTCCCATCTTTCACCTGTGATTTTCCACTAGCTGTGCTGAGGACTTTGAAACAATGGCTTTCCCTCCACATAGCAGAAGTTATGCGAGGCCCTGGAAACATCTCCACTGTGCCTCTTTCCTGCTCAACCCTCTGGACTATGGACTTATAGGGGGGAGGAATAGCTCAGTGGTTTGCACATTGGCCTGCTAAACCCAGGGTTGTGAGTTTAATCCTTGAGGAGGCCACTTAGAGATCTGGGGCAAAAATTTGTCCTGCTAGTGAAGGTAGGGGGCTGGACTTGATGACCATTTGAGGTCCTTTCCAGTTCTAGGAGATTGGTATATCTCCAATTATTATTACCTTGCCCAGTCTCACCTGAGCTGCTCTCCAGGTGCATTAGAGCCCAGCACCCTGCACCTTGGCACTTCTGCCCCACAGGGGGTGAGCTGCAGCCCCTGCCACACTCGGCAGAGGGGAGAAGGGTCAGGCCAGCCAGCCCTTGTAACATGGGGAAATCACCACCGGGCTCGACGGTATGGGGGCTGTGACATACGGAAAAATGGTTGTTGCGCTGGCAGAGGGCAGCAGAGCATGCACACACACACACACAATTGCAAACATACATGAACACCTGCACAAATCCAGCCAACACCAACATGAGCCAGGGGAGCAGAGCAGGCTGGGGCTGGGTCACTCCACTTACCATGCAGGGGTGGGGGGGTGGAGCTGGGAAGCCCCCCCTGCAGCAGCTCCCCACCCCAGCTCACCTCGGCTCTGCCTTCTCCCCTGAGCTCGTCAGCACGGCTCCACTTCTCCTGCTTCCCAGGCTTGCGGTGCCAATCAGCTGTTTAGTGCTGCAAGCCTGGGAGGGGAGGAGAATTAGACAGGGGGCGGCGTGTGCCTCAGTGCAACTAAATCTCTGTACCTAGACAGCCGGTCCGTCCGCTGCACCCCAATCCCCCATGCCTGAGCCTCCCTGCCAAAGCCCTGCACCTGGCTCCAGAGAATTGTCTCACATCTCACTGGGAACTCGACTTCTTGTGCCCAGAGAGTCTCGCCCCCCCTCAGTAGCTGACCTGAGAAACACAGTGTCTGCAAAAGCAGCAAAGAGTCGTGTGGCACCTTATAGACTAACAGACGTATTGGAGCATGAGCTTTCGTGGGTGAATCCCCACTTCGTCGGATGCGTCAGTGTCGGCCTTTTCCAAAGAAGTGCCTGGAGGGCCTTTTTCTGTGTGACCACGTGGCCTAACGGATAAGGCGTCTGACTTCGGATCAGGCGATCGAGGGGTCGAGTCCCTTCGTGGTTGTGTTTGTGCAGTTTTACCTTCGTGCTGAACGTCCTGCTCCCTTCAGGGCTGGAACCTCTTCTTGGCCGCTCAGGCCAATGCTCTGGCTTCAGCTAGAGCCCCAGGAAGGAGTTGGGGGTTGGGTGTCACAAAGGCTGGGGCATGAGCCCCAGGTGCTTCCAGTCTCGCCTTTGCCTTTCCTGACTTGCCAAAGAAAATGGGCGGCTGCCCGGGCTAGCGTGTGGAGCAGTTTCCCTCTTCCAAGTGTGCGCCTGTCCCTGTGCTTGAGGGGGTGTCTACATAGCACCTTGGGAGCCTGGGTGTTTCTCTGCTTCTCGCCAGCTGGGGAAAAGCCTCTTGGGGTAAAATCTCCTGCCCCATTGCAAAAGTGAGCACCTTGAGTGGGAACGGTCAGAGGCTGCACCAGGGGGGCTGGCCCTGCTTTCCTACCATCTTCTGATGTTGGCCACAGAGCATCAGCAGCCGCCCTGCATGCTGGTCTGTGGGTGGCCTTCAGTGGGGGTTTGGCATGGCAGGGAGCAGCCTGGCTGGGTGCTTTTGTGCCTGTCTGAGGGCCACACATAGGCATGGGCCTGCCCTCCTCTGGCCCTGACCTCAGTTGCTCTGTGGCTTTTAAGCCGTCCCTTGGAGCCATCAGCACCAGCCGCCTCTGCTCTAGGTGCCCAGAGGAGGAGAGGTGCTGGGCTCTGTGATGAAGTGGGGGATTTTCTTAGGGTTTTCTGTGTTTTCCAGTGGTTTGCATGCACAGGGAGCGGGACTCAGTGTCCCCGGGTGTTACTGGTTTAACGAGGTGAGGGGAGATGGAGTTTGTTGTTACAGAGGACCGGAGAGGGACTTGGGACCCCGGCTGATGGCCTGGAGAATGGAGACCCCAGCGACTGGTGACCTGGTGACCCGGAGACCCAGCTCAGGAGTCACAGCCAGTTCTGGCCAGTGAGAGAACAATGGGCTGCGGGGAGAGGACCCCCGTGACCAACCTGTTCCAGCCAGAGGGGGGCGGAGAGGAGAGGAGGCCCAGGTAACCCTGTTTACCTGGAGAAAAGACAATGGACAGAGGCGGGGCCTGGGGCCGGGGATAGGCCTAGCTGGGGAGCAGGGGGGCTCGGGGCTGGCGAGGGGAAGCAGGCAGAGCCCACCTGGCTGCAGGGGGACTGGGATGTGCTGGGCTGAGGGAGGCCAGGCCTGAGGCCCTGAGAGTTTCCTGTGCTGTGTTCAACTCTCAATAAACCCTCCTGTTTTATGCTGGCTGAGAGTCACTCCGGTCTAGTAAACAGGGGGCATCAACCCCTTCGGGGGTGAGGAGGCCCAGGGGGTCCAGAGCGCGTGGACTCTCTGAGGGGGCCCACGGCGAGAGACAGACGTGCTAAGGCTCAGAGAGGTGTGGCTCCAGGAGGTGAAGGGGCCTGACCCCGAGAGAGAGTGGACCCCCGAGAAGGGCTGTCGCACTGAAAGGGGCACCCCCCATGGACCGCACGGGGCCAAGAGTGGGCACGATCTGTGAGTCCGTGACAGGCAGTGACATCACAAAGGCCTTTTGCAGGACCTCAGACTTTTGGTCAAAGGTGGTGGGGAGGTGGTGACCTCACAGAGAGATGCTGACATCAGCCAGGGAGGACAGGGGCGAGGGGCCAGGAAAACCTCAGAGACCCCTGTGGCTTTGCTTCAGCAAGTCTCCTTCTCCAGGTCTCTCTTTGAGGACTGAGAGAGTATTCGGCTTCACGGACGTGAGCGCCAGGAGGAACCTCTTTCGAGTTTTCTCCTTCCCTTTTAGTGATTTTACTAGAAAACATCCGTCCCTGTTTAGAAGGTAAGAGCCTCCTCGAGGGAAGGGATGTCCTGGGCGTGTCACAGCTTGGATGCCGGTGCCCCCCCATGTAAGGAAGTTCCCGCTACCCTGCTCTGTGTTCGCAGGGCGGGAGAGAGCAGCATCCACGGCAGTGATTTGCTCCTGGCTGCTGGAGCAGAGCAGCAGGCTCAGCTGTCAGAACTTCCCAGAGCGATGAAAGGGGAGGGGCCCATGGCTCTGTAGCAGGAATGCAGGGCAAGCGAGTTCACAGAGGGTATAGTGGGATACTGGTGGAGGCCAGTTATGGTGATATACTGAACAGCAGCGTCTACACTGACACTCTGTCACTTTAAGTTTGCTGCAAAAAGCTCATTGAAGTGGTTTTATTTGGTCACCAAAACAGGGCAGTTTTGTCACCAGATGTGGCATTGCAGTGCCAACCGAGGGAGTGTTGTGTGTTTTTCACACACCTGAGCAATATAATTCTGCTGAAATAACTTTGTAGTGCAGACCTGGCCAAAGATTCACACACACACACACACAGCTTGCAAGAAAAACCTCACCTGCTGCTCTGCTTTGTGGGGCCCAGGTGGGGATGCAGGGAATCAGGTGTGAGCAGACACTGTACTTTAGCCACAGGCAGGCACCATGGTTTAGCTGGTTAAAGTACCTGTTTTGTAAACAGGAGATGCTGGGTTCAACTCCCAGTGGTGCCTTGTTGAGATGCTTTTAGAGCACCTGGTATTAGCTACTGTCAGAAGATAAAATACAGAGCTAGATGGACCTTTGGTCTAGCCCAGTGTGGTTTTTCTTATGGTTTAAATGACACTCACTGGCACTGATAATAGAGTTACTGAAAGTTTGGGAGTTAAGAGCTGATAGGTCAGTGGTCCAAGCCCCTTGCAGGTGACCCCCTCCCTCTGGGACATGGACAGGTCTGAGCTATCGCACCAAATGCTCATTGTGGCTGCCAGAATCTGTGGGCAGCTCATTTAGTTTACACCCAGGGTTGAGTCCTTGATTCACACATCAGGGATAACAACCCTTTGTTTCTCCTGCCCCAATAACAAGGAGACTGGGAATCCAACACCAGCCACCAGTGATCATTTCGGCAAGCAACCCAACCTATTTCGAACATACTGTAAAATCCACATGCAGACTCCTACACGAAACCTTGCAAGAAAATCTTCCTGAGGGGGTCTGAAGCACCTGCTGCTGAAGGGAAGGAGGGAGCCGTTGGTTGGGATTGAGGAGCAGCGTGAGGAGGGGGGCCTGTGGGTTGGGATTGAGGGGCACTGGGAATAGGAGGAGGCTGTGGGTTGGGACAGAGGAGAAGGGTGAAGAGGAGCAGGCTCTGGTTGGGAGTGAGGAGCAGTGAGCATAGGAGGGACTGAGGGTTGGGTCTGAGGGGCACTGGGAAAAGAGGGGACATGGATTTAGGCTGAAGAGCATCTTCATTTGGGGATCCAGCAGGACAGGGGAAGGCAGCTAGGTGATTCTAATTCCTTAGGGATATTCTGTGTGTGTGTGCAGGGGAGGAACATGCTCTATGCCCAGAGGCCTTTATTCCTCCAGGCTGCAAGGACAGAGGGGATGTCAAGGAGTTGTTCCTTCAATCCCCCCCACACAAAGGCCCTTCTTAGAAAAGGAAAATCCTGAAGAGAAAGAGTAACACCAAAGAAGACTCCAGAAAGTCAGGTTTTTACAATCATAGTGAGAAGTTTATTACCTCACCAGGGACTTGAACCCTGGACCCTCAGATTAAAAGTCTGATGCTCTGCCAACTGAGCTAGCCAGGCTCACATAGGAAAAGTGCAAGTTGGTGCAGAGGTGAAGCTAGTCAAGAAAAAGCAAGCAGGAAATAATTGGGGAAACCTGCTGCTCTCTCTCTCTTCCCAGCCCTGGCCTGGCCTGGTATTAGTGCTGGTTAAAAAGACAGGAAAATATCGGCATCTATCAGCCTTTCATAGCTGTACAAGACTCAGGCACAATACAGAGGTGCCCATCTGCAAGTGCCGAATGGTTGGATTGGCTAATGCAGCCTGTAGACATCCAGGGCACACTGGGATATACAGCCAAGTGTCCATCACCATCATCATTTCAAAGGGATAATGATAATGATGGGAAGGTTCACAACTGACTCAGCAGTTGCATACAAAGGTGCACGTTTGGCAGTTACATTGGGAAATTCTGGCTCCTTCTCAGGCTCAGGTTGGCCACCCCGGTCTAGATGTAGAAGATACAACATTTAAACTTGAAAGAGGGGCCAATTTCCCCATCATTTCCCACCTTTACATCCAAACACGATGACTTTCTGAATGAACCCTCCTCGTTCAGCCAGAAGGTCTTGGGGTGGATGTAGGAGTCACTGGATAAAATTCTCTGGACGCTGTTCTGAATCAGGTCAGAGCAGAGGTACCTAGTGATCTAGTCTGGCTGTAAAATCTATATATCAACACCAAATATGGTGTGAAATTAATCCTCAGAAATGGCTGTTCCCCACCCAGACCCCAGCAAAGGGCTCTCCAGGGAAGGGGGCTGTTGAGGAAGGAAAGAAGAAAGATGTCCTTCTCTCCCTGGAGGGACTGGGCTCTGCGCTTTGGACAGAAAGGCGGGGAAGCAAATGGTCACACGATGGCAGCAGAACCTAAGAAATGAAACACAACAGGCTTCTGAACAGTGAACGAACCTGACTCCCGTATCATGAAAAGCCAAAAAGCCGTTTCTTTCCATGAACGGGAGAAAAGAGTTCCAATCATTCCTGCCTGTTTACTTTTGAATTATTTTACATTATAAAGAAAATTGTAACAAAATTAGTCTGAACTTGAGCTGCCTGTTATTAAAAGCTGGTTCCCCAATTCAGTTCCAACTGCTCTGCTAGAAACACCCCCAGGTCCCTGCTCACCCCAGGAATAGGAAAAAGAGAAACCCCCACTGGGCACTGCCCTTGGCGCCAGGCTGCTGTCCCAGGGTGCGGGTGGGGACTGATTGTTTGCTGCTGAGGAGGGAGCCAGTAGAGGCCTCTGGTGCTCTGCTCCTAGCATCTGCCCGGCCCAGGCTGTCCTCTGCCTCAGCTGCTGCTCCAGGCCTGCTCTAGAGTCAAACACACAGGGCCCCCAGGGGAACAGAGGCTGGGACAGGGCAGCAGCCTGGGCTGGGCTGGGAAGATGCTGGGAGTTCTCGTTCCCTGAGAACTGGCCCGGCTCCCTTCTCAACAGCAAACAAATCAATTCCACGTCCCCTCCCCAGAAAAACCAGCCTGGAGCCAAGGGCAGCAGGGGACGATTCCCTCCAGTTCCCCCCGAGGCAGGAGAGAATCCAGGGTGTTTCTAGCAGAGCTTATGGAACTGATGTGGGGAAACCAGCCTTTAACAACAGGCAGTTCCAGTTGAAGCTCAGTGTTTTTAACAATTTTTACAACATTAAATAACCCTTCAATCGTAGTGTCACCATCCATAAAATTGCTTCAGCCTTACAGGTTCCCAATTGCAAAACTAAACATCTCTTCAAATCCAAGGGAGTGGAGATCAGTCAATGTTCAGAGTCATCCCACATAAAAGAACCATGTTGTGGTACATACTGGCCCCATCATGTGGCCATTGCCTTTCCCTCCTCTCTGTTAAAAGTTTTAGTATTTTGCACAGAAACCTTCTTCCCTCAGGAGAGACTTGGGAACCAGGGCTGCCAGCCAGACAAAAACTTTTAAGAGGAGGCGTCATCTGCCAAAAAATGATCTCCCTTCTTCAGTTCAGTGACAGCCTGAAATGTTACTTGTCCTGGCAAAGCTGGAGGATTGAAAGCAGCTACATCAAACCCCTGTGTAGCTAGCAGGAATGAACATAAACACTCCCTGGTATCTGAAGAGATGTTTAGTTTTACCCTTGGTAAACTACAAGACTAAAGGGAAAGGCGGTGGTGCCAAATATATAGAGTGAAACACGAAACAATCATCATAGTTATGCCTATAGTGACTGCAAAATTTTTCTATATTCTTCTTATTATTTTCTCTGGTGTCTAGACATTGACTAGACCTTGACCAAGAAATTTGGCTCTTGATAAAATAATCAACTATCCCTGGTTAATGCAATGGACGAGAAATCCTTTGTGGTCTCTCCACGCAGGTTCAAATCCTGCCAGCTACAGCTGCAGTATATTGTCATTACTGTTGTCTTAGTGCCTGAGCATCCACAGAGCCAAACTGGAGCCAGATCTAGTCTCACTCTGAGGCTGGCTACACTTAAAATACTGCTGTAGCACTTTGGAGAAGACAGTTGCTACAGTAAGGGGAGTGGTTTTGCATCCCTGTAATAGCTACATTGACAGAACAATCTTTCCTTTCATTTAGCACTATCTAACCACGGCTTAGGTCAGCTTAATTATACTGGTTCTGGGGTTTTTCACACCCTGAAAGACATACTTGTTAGAGGGTTTATCCCAGCACCCTCCCATTCCCTGGTCCTTCTCGCGTGACCAGAGAGCAGCAATACACGAAGTTCAAAGGTGCAAACAATTCAATGTTTATTGGGGTAAACTTCCAACGAGTAATGATTCCAATTTCCTTCCTCAGTGTCCCCCTTCCCAGCTCTGACACCACAGAGCCTTGCCTGTGTCCCTGTTCCCCTTCCCTGTTCCTATTCCCCCCACTTAGCAAAACATCATTCCAATTCCCCTACCCCCCATTCCCATTCCCCCCCTTACTTCCTGATTGACTGCAGACTATATAGTAAAACTGGAGTTCTGCTTAGCTATGCCTTAAGCAATCATTTTACTGAAATGTAACTAACCAATCCTAACATGATTATCTAACCAATTATACCCCACCACCTTAATTGGTTTACACCCAACAATTTAATTATACAGCAGACAGAAAGAATCACAGCACCAAACAGAGATTATACAGACAAGCAATAGGAAAGTGGGGACTACAGTGATAGAACAACACAGAAATGAGGATTTCACGCCCCAGCTGTTGGTAAGTGAGTTGTTCCCAGACAGGATGCTATCATGGTAGAGGTTGTGGGTGCTGGTTGCTTAACTGTCTGGCCCCCAGGGCAGGATTTTGAGGTTCACCATTACTGTCTCAGAATGCCAGCATCCATCTTTTGTTCACTTAAAACACGAGCAGGGAGAGTACAGCACCACAGAACTCATGGAGCTCCAGGAAACATGTAACTTTAGGTCTGGGTGAGTGTGTCTAAAATTCAGCTGTGCTGTAGCAGGTCTCCAGGAGTTCCTATTTGGTATGATGGGATGTTAGAGAAATAATTCCATTGAAGCATTCTGATTGCATCATAGCCAAGGAGAACAAAGGGGGTGGGGGGGGGAGTGTGTGTGTGAGAGAGAGAGACCATGTATCTATTGGGTTTCTGGGAAACGGGGCGGGCTTTGCTAACGGAACACCCCCCCAGCCTAAGGGGAGTTTCCACAGGGCCTCAGAAACCCACTAATTGCGGGGGACAACTAATAAAAGAACAGGGACAGGATTGCGGTCAAAGGGTCATAAGAAGGGAGCCTGATGGGGACACCGAGCAGAGAACCCCGGACAGCGCCCACCACTCCTCAAAGGCATCAAGGGAGCCAGCGGACGCCGCCCAGAGGAACTCCGCCCGGAGACGTGAACGGACTAAGGATCGGAAACAAGCCCCACAGTCGCAGGAGTCTCCATTGGCCAACCGCCTCTCCCCGGTCACGTAGATGGCCATTTTTGAAAGAGATGTGCCAACTCGACCGCCCTAAAGAGTTCATCAATTATTAACAAAAACTAGGGTTCATAAGTCACAGTTTTTGTAGCAGGAGGATGGTGGACTGGTCGAAAGTGCTAGTTTCAAGACACTTTTTTCCTATCTCTTGGGTGTTCTGGTATCTGCATAGAGACGTGGTTTCAAATCCCACTGCTGACATGACCATCTGGAGAAAACGGCCTCACTTCAATCTCCTGTGCAACAATAGAACCCCATTTGCTTAGCTTTTCTATTCCAGTAGTTGTGAGAGAAGCTCCAAACCAGGGGGAAACAGGGCCTGTTCTCTCGACCCATCAATTTTTGTCTTCCTTCATTCCAAGCCATTTTCTCAGATACATCCGTATTTCCCACACTATTTTGTTTAATGTTCTTTGCTTTTATAAAAACTTTAGAGTCATCATTTAATTGCCACACAACTGTACTTCTGAAGTAAAGTGAAACACAATATTTTTTGGATATTCTTGCAGAAGAGTTTTGCTTTCTGACCTGGAATTGAACAGGGGCTACCCGAGGGGGACAATGCTGCTCCCTTTTCTTGGCTCATCCAAAAAACATAAGTTCTTGGTGCCCTTTGTTTCCCTGTTCTTCAAAGGCAAATCAGCTGGTGTAGCAGCTACTGAGAAAGCCTTAGAAAAGGGCCGCAAAATTGACAGCAGCTGGTTTCTGTAGTGTAGTGGTTATCACATTTGCCTAACTTGCAAAAGATCCCTGGTTTAAAACCAGGCAGAAACATTGATACTTTCCTTCCTTTGGTCTTTTATCACTCCAAGTCCTTTCTTAACTACATCCATAGCTTCTATGCTTTCTTCCTCATTATTTTTTCCTTTTATGGAGCTTTAAATTGAAAAGGAGAGGCTTAGCCGGCATTTTGAGGGAAGGAACAGACCATCATTTGGGAGACTGCCAGCTACATAACAAATCTGAGCGGAGAAGAATCCCAACCCATTGTCCTGCATATTTAGCTCCCAGCCAGCAGTTTTTCCCTTGCCTTTTTTGTTTGTTTGTTTTTTGAGCTAACCTTGAGTCCAGGGCGCACACACTCTCTCCACCCCACACATCAAATCTGGCCCTGCTGCAAAGTGACCCCTAAGAACCAGCAACCTGCACGAGAGCATGACTGGGGGGAAAAGGTTTCCCATGAAGCTTATAAGCCACTGGATGCATTGGAAAGAGGCAGGCTCTGAGTGTAACAGTCAGCAAAGAAGGCCTGTTTGGGGATGTGGCTCAGTGGTACGGCACCTGCTTTGCATGTATAAGGCCCTGGGTTCACTCCCCACGTTTGCCTTTCACCCCTGTTGCTTTGCTCATGCCCAGCTGGCATGTGGCCCAGTCAGTCTCCCTGCACAGGTTACAGTCCTGAGCAGTGATGGCAAAGTGCTAATTGCATGGAAGCTCTGGGGGGGGGTTCTGCTCCTAAAGCACCATGGTGACGCTAAGATTCCCATCCACTGAGCTGCTTGAGGAGGAAGGACTGGAGAGAAGGGTCCCATCAGCACAGAGGGAGGGACAAGGACATGGAGGGGCAGTCAGTGCTGAGAGAGGTCAGTGATTTATACAAGACAGGGGACACTGGTTCTGGAGGGGACAGGAGGTGAGGGCAGCTTGTTTACAATGATGCTGAATAGAAAAAAAGGCTGGAGTCAACTGAAACATGAGAGATAGAAGGAGAAGGGCAGCTCCACAGAGGGCCCTGGTGCTCATACACCCCAGTTCACAAGTACACAACATAAGAATGGCCACACTGGGTCAGATCAACGGTCCATCTAGCCTAGTAGCCTGTCTTCTTACAGTGGCCGATCCTAGGTGCCCCAGGGTTCCACAGGTTGACTGTGTGTTATGTGAAGAAATATTTCCTTTTGTTTGGTTTAAACCTGCTGCCTCTTCATTTCATTTGGTGACCCCTAGTTCTCGTGTCTAGAGGAGTAAATAACACTTCCTTGTTTACTTTCTCCAACTCAATCATTGCTTTATAGACCTCTACCATCTCTTTTCCAAGCTGAAAAGTCTCAGTCTTATTAATCACTCGTCATATGAAAGCTGCTCCAGACCCCTAATCATTTTTGTTGCCCTTTTCTGAACCTTTTCCAATTACAATATATCTTTTATCGGGGGGGTGACCACATCTGCACGCAGTGTTCAAGATGTGGGCGTGCCATGGATTCCTGTAGAGGCGCCCTGGCTTGTCCTAGCTAGAGAGACTAGACAAACAGGGACCCAGCCCCCTACAGTGATCCCATGGACAAGAACCTGGTTGGGAGTGGGGTGAAGGTTTCCTCTGGACAAAGGGGAGCTGAAATCCCTCAGGGTCCTGGAACTTAAGCAATGAAAGCTTCAAACCCTTCATAGCCATGCGTTGAGGTGCATCAGCAGAAGGTTGGGCTGGAGCAGGGGTCGGCAACCGATGGCACGCGAGCCAACTTTTAATGGCACGCTGGGGCCTGCCGGGACTCCAGTGTGACATTAAAAATCCTGCCAGCACAGCAACTTGCCGGCCCCTCCCCTGCCTTCCCCTGGAGGCCTGCCGCCGCGCGTGCAGCGCTCTGGGGGCCGGGGCTCCGCACTCCCGCGGGGCAGCGTTTGGCTCTGCGGGGAGTGAAAGACGCTCCCCGCTCATCCAGCGCCCTGCCGCCTTGCGCACAGCACTTTGAGGGGTGTGGCTGCGCGCAGCAGCCGGGCTCCGAATGAGCGGGAAGCCTCATGGTAAGGGGTCCGGGGCTGGGGGAGGGGGTTGGGGTAAGCGGGGGGCAATCAGGGGACAGGGAGCAGGGTGGTTGGGATGGGGGTCTCTGGAGGGGGCAGTCAGGGACCAGGGGGGTGGATGGGGCATGGGAGTCCCGGGGTCTGTTAGGGGGTGGGGGGGTGGATAGGAGACAGGGCAGTCAGGGAACAGGGAGCAAGGAGGGTCCTGGGGGCACAGTTAGGGTGGGAGGGTCTCTGGGGGGGTCAGGGAACAAGGAGCTGGGGGGGTTGGATGAGTCGGGAGTTCTGGGGGGGCTGTCAGGAGGTAGGAGTGTGGAGAGCGGTTGTGGCAGGCAGAGAGCTGGGGGGTGTATGAGTCCAGAGTTCGGGGGGTCCTGTCAGGGGGCGGGGAGTGGTTAGATAGGCATGGGAGTCCGGGAGGTTCTGTCTGGGTGCGGGGGTGTGGATAAGGGTTGGGGCAGTCAGGGGACAGGTAGGGGGTAGGGTCCTAGGGGGGCAGTCAGGGGACACGGGGCAGGGAGGCTTAGATAGGGAGTGGGGTCCCAGGAGGGGGTAGTCGGGACAAGGAGCGGGGGGGAAGGGAGTTCGGGGGGGGGGCAGTCACCCAGCCCTCTGCCTGGAGCCCTGACCCCCCCATGCCCCCCAGGCCCCTGGCCTGAGCCCTGTACCACCCACCCTCTGTTGACTCCTTCACCCCTCCACCCCCACATGACTCCAGCCCTGACTCTGGCACCCCCACACATCCCCAGCCCCCCTCCTCTGATACCTGCACCCCCTCACATGCCCCCAGCCCTGACTCTTGCACCCCCCACATCCCCAGCCTCCCCACATCCCATGCACCCCGCACATCCCCACCCCCACCCTGAGCACCAAATGGGAGCTCCTGCACCCCTCCGCACACATTCCCACCTGCACCCCTCACACCAAATGGGAGCTCCCCAGGTAAGTGCCCCCACAGCCAAACCTCCTGCCCCAACCCTGAGCCCCCTCCCTCATTCTAGCCCCTGGCCAGACCCTTCATCCCCAGCCCTGTGTTCGGTCCACTCCCACCCTCAGCTCAGTGCAGAGAGAGGAAGAGAATGGGCCAGAACCAGGGAGAAGGTAGGTACCCACTGTACGTGGGCAGGGCCGGGACCCCAGACCGGCAGCGGGCTGAGTGGGTCTGGCAGCCAGGATCCCGGCTGGCAGGAGCCGGCGGATGGAACCCCTGAGCAGCAGTGGGCTGAGGGTCCCGGCTGCTGGCCCTGCACAGCCCACTGCCGGTCTGGGGTCCTGGCCGCAGGCCCCACTCAGCCCACTGCCAGCCTAGGTGAACAGAACCCTAGACCAGCAGCAGGCTGAGCGGGCCAGCGGTGTAAGATCAACATTTAATTTTAAATGAAGCTTCTTAAACATTTTGAAAACCTTGTTTATTTTACAATACACTAATTTAGTTATATAATATATAGACTTGTAGAGAGAGAGACCTTCTAAAAAACATTAAAATGTATTACCGGCACCCGAAACCTTAAATTAGAGTGAATAAATGAAGACTTAGCACACCACTTCTGAAACGTTGCCAACCCCTGGGCTGGAGGAACCTGGAGAGTACATTTCTAATCTACATTTCTATTTGTTTGGTTTTTGTAGGTTAAATTAATGCAGGCTCTGGTCCACTCTCTCCCAAGGGTGTAATGTTGCTGTGCACAATGAGAAATCTTGGGGAAAGATTGAAATGAAATGGAAGCAGCATATGGTGGCAGAACCTAAGGAATTAAAAGCCCATTGATTCTTATGTGTGTGCACTGCCTCTGAACCAGAAGTGTAATTTTTCTCGCTTTGTGGTTGCAGACAGTAAAATATTTAAATATCCATCAGGGATGGTCTAGACAGTATTTGGTCCTGCCATGAGGGCAGGGGACTGGACTCGATGACCTCTCGAGGTCCCTTCCCGTCCTAGAGTCTATGAATCTATGAAACTCTGGCTTTTCCTGAATGCTGTAGACTGTGAGTTCCTGGGAAAGGGCAGGGAGAGAGGGAGCAAGAGGAGAAAGGCAGAGACACTGGAGAAGAATAATGGGGGGAGAAGAAAGAGACAGAGAACAAAGAGAGACAATCAATAATTGAAGATGTCCCAACTCCATCTTGCTCCTCACAGGTGTTCAGAAAGCTGGGTAGTTGTAGGTTTCAAAATCAAGGGGATCTCCACATACCTGATCTCTCTCTCCCGGCTCCCATTTTATTATTAACTTTTATTTTGAAATGTTTGGCTTACCCCTGATCTTCTCTTTCCCTAACTGTATTGCAAGTTGGGTGGGTTTTTTGGTTGTTTTTTTGCTTCCCTTTTGTTCATATCAATATAATTGTAACAGCAAAGGAATCTGTAGGAGCAAAAACTGACTCAAAACTTTATTTCCCCATCATGCAGGAACAGGGTACAAACAGCTCACGCAGCTGGTATCATCACACAGAAGCCAGGGGATGGGAGATGCAGGTTTCCAAGTGTTCTGTCTTCTCAGATGACACATTCCAGCCCCTTGTATTCCTCCCTCCTGTGTGACCTGCTGGGCTTTGACACATTTATTGTCTCATTCTATGGATAATGTGATTGTAACACAACATGACTGAAATTAAACCACTTCCAGACAAGGAACCAACAAAAGAGAAAAGCCATTATTGCATTGGCTGGGAATTGAAGCCAGGTCAACTGTTTGGAAGGCAGCTATGCTCACCACTATACCACCAACACAGCTGGCAGGAGCAGCTTTCCTGCAGGCTACGTGTGCTGGCAAAGGGGGTTACACGTGACTATGGAGCTAGTAAGCAGGGTGGATGGGCTGGAAGCCGCCTGACAGCTGGGAGCAGAGTTAGGGGGCAAAGGTGAAAACAGATCTCATTGGGAGCTGGCCCCACACCCAACCTGCCCCTAGGAGAGGGGAACTGAAGCTCAACTTCAATCATAGAAAACTCTTCCCTAAGAAGGAAGGGGACGGCTTGTTTTAAAGACAAGGTTTGTGGTTTTTGCCCACTACATACAGAGGGGCTGGATAGTGCTGAGTCCAGAAAAGACTCTGGTAGGATAAGGAAGAAATTCAGGCTGCCAGTGAGCTGAAGGAGGGAGATGATATTTTGACAGTGATGGACACCTCATCTTAAAGGCCTTTGTCTGCCTCCTTCTAGTGACTGTTTGGCACAGGAATGCAGCCCCCACTCCTGGGTGTCTCCTGTGGAAATAATGTTTCTGTGCAAAACACAAAAGCTTTTCACAGAAAGGAGGGAAAGGAAATGGCCATGCAATGGGACAGGAATGTAAGGAATGAAACAGCAGATACTTCTCCCACGTGCATTGACTTTGAACCTTGTTGTTTGCCGTGTTGTTATATCCCTGTTGTTCCCTGGACATGAGAGGTGGGGCAGGGAGGTGGGGGCTCACATATCGTCTTTCAAAGGACCAAGGAAGGGAGTGTTATTTACTCCTTCTCATAACACAAGAACTAGGAGGGGTCACCAAATGAAATGAATAGGCTACAGATTTGAAACAAAGTATTTCTTCGCACAACGCACAGTTAACCTGGGGAACTCTTTAGCAGAAGATGTTGTGAAAGCCAAGAATAGAACAGAGTTCAAAAAAGAACTAGAGAAGTGCACAGAGAATAGGTTCATCAATGGCTATTAGCCAGGATGGGCAGGGATGGTGTCCCTCGCCATTGCTTTCCAGAAGCTGGGAATGAGCAACAGGAGAACCACAGAGCAATGACAAAGCCAGGCTGTCATGGGCGAGCAGCTAGGGGGATGCACTAAAAATCCAGTGGAGTCATCCCCCTCCTCTCCACCCCCAAGCAGCTTTGAATCTTGATGACTCTGATGCTGAAATTCCACTGCCTCAGCATCCGCAACCCCCACTGGAGGCCAGTGTAGAGTCTTTAGATTCCTGTTCATATTTCATACTCCAGCTGATGCACCATTCCTGCCCAGCAACTCACCGTCTGCCCCAGGAGAACCAGCTGGTGGGCTGCACCCACAGGCAGACAACCTATACCGCTCCCCTCAGAGCAGCAGCCGCAGCAGTTGGCAGCTAATCCCCACCTAAGGCCTTGTCTACACTACAGGACTATTTCGAATCTACTTAAGTCGAATTTGTGGATTCGACCTTATGAAGTCGAATTTGTGTATCCATACTAAATACACAAATTCGAACTTCTGAGTCCACATTCACGGGGCCAGCGTCGACTTTGGAAGCGGTGCACTGTGGGAAGCTATCCCACAGTTCCCGCAGTCCCCGCTGCCCATTGGAATGCTGGGTAGAGCTCGCAATGCCTGCTGGGGGAAAAAATGTGTCGAGGGTGGTTTTGGGTAACTGTCATCATTCAACCATCACTCACAACAGCCCTCCCTCACTGAAAGCGCCGGCGGGAAATCTGATCGCGCCCTTCTCTGGTCAGTGACAGCGCGGACGCCACAGCACTGCGAGCATGGAGCCCGCTGCGATCATCGCTGCACTTATGGCCGTTGTCAACTCCTCGCACCTTATCGTCCACCTCTTCCACAGCCAGCTGCTGAGAAATCGGGCGAGGAGGCTCCGGCAGAGCGGTGAGGAGAGTGGCGCAGGCCTCTCACAAAGCAGGGTACGCCGCGCCGTGGAGATCATGGTGGCAATGGGTCAAGTTCATGGTGTGGAACGGCGATTCTGGGCCCGGGAAACAAGCACGGAGTGGTGGGACCGCATAGTGCTGCAGGTCTGGGATGAATCACAGTGGCTGCGAAACTTCAGGATGCGTAAGCGTACTTTCCTTGAACTCTGTGACTTGCTGTCCCCTGCCCTGAAGCACCAGGACACCTGGATGCGAGCAGCCCTGACTGTGCAGAAGCGAGTGGCCATAGCCCTCTGGAAACTTGCCACGCCAGACAGCTACCGGTCAGTAGCGAACCACTTTGGCGTGGGCAAATCTACCGTGGGGGTTGCTGTGATTCAAGTAGCCCACGCAATCGTTGAGCAACTACTCTCAAAGGTAGTGAACCTGGGAAACGTTCAGGTCATCATAGACGGCTTCGCCGCGATGGGATTCCCAAACTGCGGTGGGGCTATAGATGGGACTCACATCCCTATCCTGGCACCAGCCCACCAGGCCAGCGAGTACATTAACCGAAAGGGCTACTTTTCCATGGTGCTGCAAGGACTGGTGGACCATAGGGGACGTTTTACCAACATCAACGTCGGGTGGGCGGGCAAGGTTCATGACGCGCGTGTGTTCAGGAGCTCTGGTCTCTTTAGACTCCTCCAGGCAGGTACTTTCTTCCCGGACCACAAAATAACGGTTGGGGATGTGCAGATGCCTACAGTAATCCTGGGGGACCCAGCCTACCCGTTAATGCCCTGGCTCATGAAGCCCTATACAGGCGCCCTGGACAGAGAGAAGGAACTCTTCAACTACCGGCTGAGCAAGTGCAGAATGGTGGTGGAGTGTGCTTTCGGACGTCTCAAGGGGAGATAGCGGAGCTTACTCACTCGCTCGGACATCAGCGAAAAGAATATCCCCGTAGTTATTGCTGCTTGCTGTGTGCTGCACAATCTGTGTGAGAGCAAGGGCGAGGCCTTTTTGTCCGGATGGGAGGTTGAGGCAAATCGCCTGCCTGCAGTTTACGCTCAGCCAGACACCCGTGCCGAGAGAATATCCCAGCGGGAAGCGCTGTGTATCCGGGAGGCTTTGAAAGCAAGTTTCCTCGGAGATCAGGGTAACCTATGACTCTCCACTTGCTTTCAAGAGAAACTGACCCTGGGCCTGTGTCTGTTTGTGTCGATTTCGATCTGCGGCTACATGCCGCGTTCTCCAACTTTCCCCCACTTCCAAAGCACGTTTTAAAGCAAAGTAATTGTTACACTCATTATTAATAAATCTTTGTTTTACTTTGCATTTCTGTTCTGGTGTTGAAACATGGACGCATACTGTGCTGGGCACGGTGTGCACTGACGTACAGACCGCTTCCTCCATAGAGGACTGACATCCTCCTGCTCCTACATAGGTCTCTGGGGTGGGGGACGGCTGAAAGTGGTTCTGCATGAAGGGGAGGGTTTGCAGGAAGGGGCGAGTGGTGCCTTCTTTGCATAGGGGTTTGGATGACGGAAGTGGGCTGCGGGTTTGTGCGTAGGAAGGGGTGATGGGTGTGGGAGAAGGGTGAGTATCTGTCCGTGGATGAGGGCTCTTGTTGGGGCTCAGGGCAGCGGATAGGCTCGTTGATCCGTTGGAAGTGCATGGAAAGGCCAGCCTGCCTTTACATTAATGGCGTGGCAGGCGCTAGGACCCTGGACAAGCATACACATTACGGAATGACCAGGGGCAGCATACACAACACAGAATGACCCTGGTGCCTACTGACTGCAGTGTGTGTGAGCCCTGCAGTTGATCCTTTCCCCAAGTCTGTACCCTGGTACTGTAGGCTATACCGTGCAAGTATGAAACCCCTGTCCACCCCATACACCGAAAAATCCTCTGACAGGAAAGACATGACCGAAACAGTGATTAACAGCAAACATCTTTTATTAATCTAATAAACAGTGGGGGGATGAAACTTGGATTTGGGACTGGCTGAGCCTATAAGGGAAGCACTTCTACAAAGTTCTAACGTGAGAAGTGCGGGGTACACGGTCGCTCTGTTCTGGTTCAGTGACAGTTCTCACGGCCCCTACCGCCCCTCCGTCTTGTACTTTTGGGTGAGGGGGGGCCAGGACTTCTTGGCGGGGGAGGGCGATTGCAGAGACACTGCAGGGGGGCCCTGTCCTCCAGCCTGCGGTCCTGCAGGACATCAACAAGGCGACGAAGCGTGTCCGTTTGTTCCTTCATGAGACCAAGCAGCGTTTGGTTGGTCTGCTGGTCTTCCTGCCGCCACCTATCCTCACGTTCCTTTAGTGTGCGATGCTGCTCACATAGGGTCTCCCTCCAGTGTTTCTGCTCTGCAGCCTCTGCTCGGGAGCAGGACATCAGTTCAGCGAACATCTCGTCCCTAGTCTTTTTCTTTCGCCATCTAATCATTGCCAGTCTCTGCGAGGGGGATGCCGGGGCAGTCCGGGAAAGAGCCGAAGCTGTGTGATGGGGAAAGTTAGTGATTTCCTTGAACAGATACATTTTTGCGGACAGTGAACACCGTCTAGTCAATTTCTATGAACAAGACCGTACCGGGCAACAAGTCTCACGTGGTCTCAAGACAAGCACGACATTTTGGGCTACGCTCTGATTGGCTGCGGCATTGCACAGGAGAGTGGAGAAGTCGGGAGAGATAGCTGAATCCGTCTAGCAGACAGTCCTGGTAAGCCTTACAGTAGATTATGCTTATCAGTTAACGGATAGCTGTGCCCTCCTGCTAAAGGCAATCTGGAAATCAGATACTATGACCCTTTTCCAGCCACTCCCGACACTGCAGGGGAACGATCAATGTATGCTTTTCCTCTGTGGCCTACAGCACGTGGCTGCTAAGCGAGGGGCTTTGTTATGCAAAGTATAAGTAAACCATTAAGAACAGTAACTATTCGCTAATTGCCCTAATTAGATGCAGCACTTCATGAACGAGATTACCCTGAGGCGGGTCTCTCAAGTACAGAAAGACAGGATGTTAAGGGAAGCACTTCACCGACCGGGACCCTACGCGGCCATGCTGGTTGAGGCGATGGTTCCCCTGTATCTACGGATGTCGTGGCGTGGAAGAGTGTGCTTCACCGGAGGACCAAATAAGGCACCTCTTCCTAGAAACCTCCTGCGGAGGGTATTTGAGGAACTTTATGATGCATTTGTGGAATTGTCCATGGAGGACTATTGTTCCATCCCAATCTGTGTGGACCTACTGTTCGTATAGTTTCCCGTTAAAAACTTTTAGATATAGTATTTATATATAGAATTTCTATTTTTTGTATACATGTTTTCGTACAAATAAATGTTTTCTTGTTTATACGACTTACCGCCTGATCCTTCCCCTGACTCTGAGTCCGGGTTAACGGCCGGGGAGGGTTGGTAGGGGATCTCTGTGAGGGTGAGGAAGAGATCCTGGCTGTCAGGGAAAGCGGCATTGTGTTCGCTGTCGCCTGCGCCTTCCTCCACGGACCCTTCCTCGTCTTCCCCATCGGCGAACATCGAGTAGGAACTGTCCTGGTTCACTATGCCATCCACTGAGTCCACGGTCACTGGTGGGACAGTGGTGGCAGACCCACCGAGAATGGCATGCAGTGCCTCGTAGAAGCGGCATGTCTGGGGCTGTGCTCCGGAGCGTCCGTTTGCCGCTCTGACTTTTTGATAGCCTTGCCTCAGGTCCTTGACTTTCACGCGGCACTGCATTGCATCCCGGCTGTATCCTTTCTGTGTCATGGCTTTGGAGACCTTCTCGAAGGTCTTTGCATTACGCTTGTTGGAGCGCAGCTCCAAGAGCACAGACTCCTCGCCCCACACAGCGATCAGATCCTTGACTTCCCGGTCAGTCCATGCTGGGGACCTCTTTCTATTCTTGGATTGCCCGGACTCCTCTGCTGGAGAGCTCTGCATCGTTGCAGGTGCTGCGGAGCTCGCCCCGATGTCCAGCCAGGACGTCAGATTCAAAGTGCCCAGACAGGAAAATGAATTCAAATTTTCCCGGGTCATTTCCTGTGTGGCTGGGCAGAGAATCCAAGCTCGGACTGCTGTCCAGAGCGTCAACAGAGTGGTGCACTGTGGGATAGCTCCCGGAGCTACTAAGTTCGATTAGCATCCACACCAAGCCTAATTCGAGCTAGCCGTGTCGAATTTAGCGTTACTCCACCTGCCGGGGTGGAGTACCAAATTCGAACTAAAGAGCCCTCTAGTTTGAATTAAATGGCTTCCTGGTGTGGACGGTTGAGCGGTTAGTTCGAATTAACGCTGCTAAATTCGAATTAAAGTCCTAGTGTAGACCAGGCCTAAGGCTTTGGGGAAGGAGATGGGGGATCACGTGTTATTTCTTCCGTACATCGAGTCTCACTGTGTTTGAAGATATTTCTCTCTAACACTGATTTAAATTTAGAGCCCCTCCCCCCATTTCTGCTTTGTAAGAGCCTCATTTCTGTACATAAAACATAAGAACAACCATACTGAGACAGACCAATGGTCCATCCTGCCAAGTGTCCTATCTCCCAAGAGTGGTCAAAGCCAGATGCTTTAGAGGGAATTAACAGAATACGTAATCATGCAGTGATCCATCCCGTCGCCCATTCCTAGCGTCTTTACAGATGTGAACACAAAGAGACACTTGCAGCTACTTAGAATCATAGAAGATTAGGGTTGAAAGAAACCTCAGGAGGTATCTAGTCCAACCTCCTACTCAAAGCAGGACCAATCCCCAACTAAATCATCCCAGTCAGGGCTCTGTCAAGCCGGGCCTTACAAACCTCTAAGGATGGAGATTGTACCACCTCCCTAGGGAACCCATTCCAATACTTCACCACCCTCCTAGTGAAAAAGTGTTTCCTAATATCCAACCTAGACCTCCCCCACTACAACTTGAGACCATTGCTCCTTGTTCTGTCATCTGCCACCACTGAGAACAGCCGAGCTCCATCCTCTTTGGAACCCCTCTTCAGGTAGTTGAAGGCTGGTATCAAATCCCCCCTCACTCTTCTCTTCTGCAGACTAAATAACTCCAATTTCCTCACCCTCTCTTCATAAATCATATGCCTAGGTCTCCTAATAATTTTTGTTGTCCTCCGCTGAACACTCTCCAATTTGTCCACATCCTTTCTGTAGCGCGGGGGGAACTGGATGCAGTACTCCAGATGGGGCCACATCAGTGCCAAATAGAAGGGACTAATCACTTCCTTCGATCTGCTGGCAACATTCCTACTAATGCTGCCCAATATGCTGTTAACCTTCCTGGCAACAAGGGCACATTATTGACTCATATCCAGCTTCTTGTCCACTGTAATCCCCAGCTCCTTTTCTGCAGAACTGCCACTTAGCCAGTCTGTCCCCAGTCTGTAGCGGTGCATGAGATTCTTCCATCCTAAGTGTAGGAATCTGCACTTGTCCTTGTTGAACCTCATCAGATTTCTTTTGGCCCAACCCTCCAATTTGTCTAGGTCACTCTGGACCCAAACCCTACCCTCCAGCGCTTGGATTCTTTATGTGCTTTCACAGAGCGAAGAGCACATGTTCCATGATTTCATACAGCAGAGTTTTATGCTATAGGGAGCTTTCCTTGTGTGAATTTGACAGGTGAATCAACATAGAGACATATTGTGACCCTTCTCAGGGAGCTAAGGGCTGTGAGTTTCCTTGTTGCCACCTTCCACTAGGAAGAAGGAGTTTTGCATTTGGCAGCTGGATGTTAGTGACCAAACTCACCAGCCTGTCAGGCAGTCAAGCACCCTCCTCTGAGCTACAGCAACCTTGACAGTTGGCAGTAAAGGCACCTTAACCCCTGAGTTCCTTCAATGTGTCCCCCTCTGGGGTCCAGCTCCAATCACCAGATACTCAGGGTATGTCTATACTATCTGCCGAATTGGCAGGCAGTGATCGATCCAGCGGGGGAGGGGGGGGTCAATCTAACGCATCTAGTGTAGATGCAATAAATCGATTCTCGAGTACTCTTCTGTCGACCACTGTACTCCAGCTTGGTGAGAGGTGCAGGCAGAGTCTACTGGGGAGCTGCAGCAGTCGACTCACCGCGACGAAGACACCATGGTAAGTCGATCTAAGTACATCGACTTCAGCTACGTTATTCATGTAGCTGAAGTTGCGTAACTTAGATTGATTCCCTCCCCTAGAGTAGACCAGGGCTCAGAAAAATCCCAGATCCTCTCTGCCTGAAGCAATGGTACATCCCAGATTACCAGTTTTACTGTAGCCCACTGCTACTGGATCACACATAGCACTTGAGCACAGTTATTGAACAGAGGGAAATTTCTTTAACAAGGGACAAAGATTTAAACAAACAAATGTGAATGATGGAAAACAACTCTTACCAACAAAACAAAATCACAAAATGCAACCTACACTTTTGAATAGTTACCTTTCCTACCTAAGTAGATTGAAGTGTGAGGTGACAGTCTATTGCAGTGACTGCTAGTCCTTAGGAGCCAGGGCCCTGCCTTTCTTGAAGCACCATTGGTCATTAGTGATCTCCTTGGTGAATGGAACCAGAGTGTTTCTCTCCACCGTGTTATAAAATGAATCAGTCTTTTGTGTATATTCACAGAAAGGATCATTTCCTCATTGTCATATTGTTGAGTCTGAACTTTTCATGAGTTTAAACTTAATCCAGACTTGATGTCTCTGTCTGAAACTTTTAATCAAGGCTCTGACCTGCGAACTACTCCTGACACCTCCCCCCTCCCAATAAGTAGCCATATCCTCCTTTGTCTTTTCTAATTTACATTTTAACCTGTTTTATCCTGTAGAATCTTGATTGATTATGCATGACCATTATGATCTGTTAATCACTTTGTTTACTTCTGTGTATAAACATTGATGCTCACCCCTAATAAACTTGCCACACTTACTCCGAAGCTTTGCTCTTAAGCTAAGGATGGTGTGAGCCCGTTGATCAACGAATTATTGTCTGGTCTCTGACAGTTTTCTGAGCCCTATACCAACTCCGCACAAACTCGGGTGCTGGAGAGGTGAGTAGGACTTGCTTTTTACCTAACAATTTGGGGGCTCGTCCGGGATTCCTTCTGGTGCGGTGCCTCTGTCCAGTGGTCAGACCACTCATATACGAATTGGCAGGCGCCACGGGAGATTTCTCCCAGCCAATTCAATATTGAGGGGTCATGTACTGGACAGCAGGATAAACGCCAGTTGGAGGGCTCCTGTCAGACCATGGGTCAAGGGACTAGCGTGCCTCTTGAGAGTCCGCTGGGGATTGTAAATAAGTTATGGATTGAAGGGAAACTCCCAGTACAGACAGGAATGTCTAGGAGGAAGTTGTACACACTGTGTGTAAGGAATTGGACTGGGTATACCGCGGTATTGGCCGACCCGGAGATGAGGTGGCCTTCGTATGGCTCTTTCGAACAGGCTGCCTTAAGAGGAGTAAGGAGCCAGATCGAAAAAGACCATCCGGGACAGTTATGTTACTGGTTTTGTTGGGACACAGCAGCAGAGCTGTGGAAATCTTTAAAAATTATGGCAGTCAGGTATTCTTCCGGAAGTGAACCCCCTCCATGTTATTTCAATGAAGGGTGTAAACCACGGCGTGTTTTAACTCGTCAGTTGGTCCCCACTGCACCTGCCCCTATTCCTCCGCAAGGGGACTCTCTCCAGAGCGCAGAGGGGAATCTGCAGGACTCCAAATTGGAATCTCTGCAGAGGGATAAGGAGGAATTGGAGGGGCACACCTCGGAAGGAGTTTTGCATGGGAGAAAGAAAGGGAAAGTAGTAAAAAGAAAGAGAAAAAGGAAGAATATAAGTTGATGGCTTTAGCTTTTCGCGGTGGTATTCGAGGCAGAAGCCGTGGCCGTGGCAGGGAATTTCAGGGTGCTCGGGGAAGAGGGTCCTGGCAACCCCAGCCATCAGGAAATTGTTTTCAGTGCGGACAGCCCGGTCACTTTAAACGTGAATTCCCCTGGGGACGCCCAGAGGGTCCGGTCGCATCCGCAGATACTTACACCAGGGACAAATACACCCCTGCACCACCAGCCCAGCCCGTTCCTCAGGCCTGGATCAACTACGGGCAACAGCAGCAGCTGCAGCAAACTCAGCCTCCTCAATGACGGTACCCCGGGGGCGAAGGCAAACAATGTGATGGTCTTATTTCCTTAATGTCTTTAGCCGGCTCCTTCCTCACTTTCTCCCCTCCCAGCAAAGAGCCTCGTCTAACCCTTTCAGTCCAGGGACTGCCTGTCTGTTTCCTCATTGATACTGGAGCTACTTTCTCTCTTTTAAATCATGCCCCCTCTCCCTGGCTATCCTCTGAGGTTAAAACTGCAACTGGGGTGGAAGGCAACCCACAGTCTCTGGGACTCACTTTGCCTCTAAATGTTATTTATGCTGATAAATGTTTTTCTCACCGTTTTCTTTTTTCCCCAGCTTGTCCGATCCCTTTGATGGGCCGGGATTTACTCTGTAAGCTTGAGGCTACTTTAACCTGCACTCCTGAAGGGGTAGGATTATTGATGACAGTGTTAGGAGATTCGGCCCTAACTCAGGGTAATTGGGAAACCCCCCCCTCTCTCTCCCCTGACCTCACTGACTTGCCTTCAACCCTCTGGGGAATTT
This sequence comes from Mauremys mutica, assembly GCF_020497125.1. NCBI lineage: Eukaryota > Metazoa > Chordata > Testudines > Geoemydidae > Mauremys > Mauremys mutica. The sequence goes on along the minus strand of NW_025423264.1, from coordinate 109,880 downwards.
CTGACACTGATGTTGGCCTGCTCCTTTCGGCAGAGCCAGTAAGGATTCAAGTGAAGCCCTCCTTAGCCCCCCCGTCAGTCCCCCAATACCCCCTGTCGCTGGAAGCCCGGGAAGGCATCCGCCCCATTGTCGAGGGATTCATTGCACAAAAGCTAGTCCGCCCTCAGCGCACTCCCTGTAATACCCCTATACTGCCTGTCAAAAAGCCTCCTAAAAAGGACGGAGACCCTATTCGTTGGCGCTTTGTACAGGATCTACGGGTTATTAATAACTATGTGGTCCCTCTTCATGCAGTAGTTCCTGATCCAGCTACTATCATCAGCCAAATCCCCTGGGATGCTGAGTGGTTCACTGTTATTGACTTAAAATCAGCCTTTTTCAGCATTCCTGTGCACCCAGACTCTCAATATCTCTTTGGTTTCACCTGGGAGGGACAAAGTTATGTCTGGCAACGACTTCCTCAAGGCTACAGAGACAGCCCCACGATTTTCAGCCAATGCCTACGCCACGACTTGGAAGGCTTCACCAGTCCGCAGGGATCCACGTTAGTCCTATACGTAGATGACATCCTACTAGGTAACCGCGAAGAAGCCGCCCTCCGCATCGATGGTAAGGCACTTTTATTATACCTACACACCAGAGGCCACAAGGTAGACCCTAACAAGATTCAGTGGGTCTCACAGAAGGTTCGATATCTGGGTTTCCTGTTAACCCCAGAGGGGAGACAAATGGACCCAGTCCGCATAAAGACTATCCAAAACTGCCCTCTGCCAAACACCAAGAAACAACTTCGAGGTTTCTTAGGATTAATTGGCTTCTGTCGACCTTGGTTGCCGTCCTGCGGGGAGTTGAGCAAACCACTCCACCGACTCACTGCTAACCTTGCTCCTGACCCTTTGCAGTGGTCCCCAGACACGATCCAAGCCTTTCAGTTACTCAAGGACAGTGTGGCCTCCTCCATGTCTCTCCGCCCCCCCAATTACAGCAAACCCTTTCACCTTTTTGTTCACGAGAAGGGCGGAATTGCTAGTGGCGTCCTTACCCAGCTGAGCGGGCCCCACCATTTCCCGCTTGCTTTTTACTCCCAGCAGATCGACCCTGTCGCTCAGGGAACCCCATCCTGCACCCGGACTCTGGCAGCAGCTGCCCTGCTGATCACAAAGGCAAAGAGCCTGACCCTGGGTCATTTTACCACGGTCTGGACCTCTCATGCCTTGTCAGCCCTTCTGCGTAGGGGCACGACCCAAGTCTTTTCGGCCCATCGTCAGCAGCAGCTAGAGGCCGAACTCCTAGAAGACACTAACCTAATTTTTGAAAGGTGTGGGCCCCTTAATCCAGCTACCTTGCTTCCTGACCTGCCAGTCCTCCAGGATCAGCACGATTGTGTGGAAGTAGTTCATAGCATCTTACAGATAAGGAACAACCTGTTTGACGTGCCACTGGACAACCCTGATTGCATCCTCTTCTCGGACGGAAGCTCCTTCTATGTTGATGGCAAGCGTTTCACCGGTTATGCAGTCACCTCTGAATGGGACATTCAAGAGGCCGCCTCACTGCCAGGCAACTGGGGAGCCCAAGTTGCCGAACTCTATGCCCTGGCCCGAGCTTGCCAGTTGGCCGCTGGTAAGACCGTTACCATTTTTACTGATAGCAAGTATGCTTTTGGAGTTGTGCATTGTCACATCCACCTCTGGAAGTTTCGAGATTTCCAGACAGCTGCCGGTAAACCCATTCAGCACCTCCCCCTCAACCACAAGCTTTTGGATGCCCTCCAAGAACCCTCGGTCCTGGCTGTAGTTCATTGCCGGGCCCATACTAAAGATGATAGCCCCGTCACCCGTGGGAATGCCCTGGCTGACGCCTCCGCCAAGGCGGCTGCCGTCTTACCCTTAGCCATGCCCACGTTGGCTATTGTGACCTCCTCCTTTACTCCACCGCACCCCGTACCGGTACCCGCTGCTGAACTACAGTCGTGGGAGAGCCTCGGAGCCACTCTGGTCAAAGGGACCTGGCTTATGCCGGATGGCCGAGCCTGCCTCCCTCGCTCCACATACCCCGTGGCAGTTCGCTGGCACCATGATAAGGGGGGTCACTACGGCACGCACGCCCTTGTGGACACCATCGCTCGCTTTTGGTATGCTCCAGGCATTCAACCCTACTGCCTGTCAATAGTGAAAGCATGCAGCACATGTCAGCGAAATGGACCTGCTCCGCCTCTTAACAAAATTAAGGGTGGAAGACCGCCACCTGCTGCTCCATTTCAACATCTTCAAATTGACTTTGCAGATATGCCAAAGGCTTTTGGGAAAAAGCACCTTCTTGTTTTGGTTTGCCCTCTGACAATAGGGAGCTTAAGCTTACATTGGCTAAATACTGTCAGGAAACAGGGTTAAACTGGCCTCAGGTACTTCCCTTGGTCCTGTTTCACCTTCGTACTCGCCCAACCCGTGTATTGGGATTATCCCCCTTTGAACTGCTCTATGGACACCCCCCTTTCAAAGGCGGGGCACTACCACGTGCTGATGTTTCACTATTGGGAGGGGATCATATGACCGCGTGCCAGTTTCTCTCCCTACAGGCTCGCCTCCGTACCCTTTGGAAAGCGATCCACCCGTTCCAACCAGGGGACTTCGTCTGGGACAAAAAGTTCGTTCGTGGCGACGCCCTCCAGCCGAGGTTTACTGGACCCCACCAGGTTCTTTTAACAACCCAGACTGCAGTGTTCCTGGAAGGACGCAAATCCTGGATCCACCACTCCCACGTCAAGCCAGCCGTAGTGGACCACAGTGACGAACCAGCAGCTCTTGCCACCACTGAGGATACTGCCTCTAACCAGTGGACCAGCTTACCTCTTTCAGACATCAGACTTAAATTGACTCAAAAAAATGAGAGGACCTTTTATTCTGACAACTGTATGTTTTTTATTATGCCTTTTTATTTTATTTTCTGCTTATGAAAAATGCTGTGTTTTTGTAAACAACACCTACCCTGACACTTTTCAACGTACCAAACATCTAAGGGAAATGGCTAAGAACTACTCCTCTGGCCAGCCACCTTATGATTGGTGGGGAGCCTTATGGAATTGGCTGCCTGGATTTGGGTGGGTTAAAAAACTCTTGGTGGGTGTTGTTGGGGCCATAGTAATCCTTATAATACTGTGTTGCTGCATCCAGTGTGTCCCCTCCCTCATAAACTCATGTGGGTCAGTTTATTCTTTTCCTACTTCAGCCAAAGGCCTTACTCTCTTCGAGTTGGCCCAGGCTGAAATTGCCAAGCGGCCCTTGGCTCCTTAAAATGGGGTGTAGCGTTTGGTAAATAATTATCCCAAAGCTACAAATGGAGGAATGTTGAGTCTGAACTTTTCATGAGTTTAAACTTAATCCAGACTTGATGTCTCTGTCTGAAACTTTTAATCAAGGCTCTGACCTGCGAACTACTCCTGACACCTCCCCCCTCCCAATAAGTAGCCATATCCTCCTTTGTCTTTTCTAATTTACATTTTAACCTGTTTTATCCTGTAGAATCTTGATTGATTATGCATGACCATTATGATCTGTTAATCACTTTGTTTACTTCTGTGTATAAACATTGATGCTCACCCCTAATAAACTTGCCACACTTACTCTGAAGCTTTGCTCTTAAGCTAAGGATGGTGTGAGCCCATTGATCAACGAATTATTGTCTGGTCTCTGACAGTTTTCTGAGCCCTATACCAACTCCGCACAAACTCGGGTGCTGGAGAGGTGAGTAGGACTTGCTTTTTACCTAACAATATTGTCGTTTACACTTCCACAGGGTTTCGATGTCTATAATTTGTCTTTGATAGTTTTCCATTGGCTTTTCTGGGCTGGTGCAAAGGTTGACAATGCAGCAACACATCACATAACTGGCTAGCAAGGGACGGGTGACAATTCCCTCCCACTTGAATGGGCCATTCCCAAACAAGACCTTTGATTGGGGTGACTCACTTTCATGACAATACCATATGGGCATAATTTTCCATATACTTACATGACTCCTTCAATAGGACTCATACACACCTCTTGCAGTGATCAGGAGTAACAATAATTTACAAGCTTTCAGTAGAAATCTCACTGCTATGCTTCCTGGATAAATATCATAAAAATCAGTGCATTAGGTGTGATGAGTTTGTCAGGTCTGAGGCAGGAGTTTCTTGTGAATTACTTTGACCTCTCTGCCAATTGGCACCAAAGAGCATTTATCACACATGCACTGAGCTGTACAGTCACACTCTGATAGAACAGAAGGGCCAACACAAAAAATAGAGAAAGGAACAATCAGATACTAAAATGACAATGGTTGGAACTCTCCATTTCTCTCAGTCTTTGGACTGATGGGTACTAAGAGCTTTTCCCTCAGTTGAACCAGGTGATCGGACAGCTGGCTCAGCCCTCCATACTAGCAGCTCTCTCACCTACAGGGAGATGGGTCAAAATTGGAATTGATGTCATGACTCGCTTCCCAGAAGGGATCAATCTGTCTAAGGCTGTGTTTACCCTTCAAACACTGGAAATATTCTTCTGACAACATAACACTGTCTACACTGGGGCTTAGGTCACATTAACTACTTCTCTCAGTGGAGTGGATTTTTCACGCCCCTGAGAGATGTGGCCATGTCAACACAGCTTTTCAGTGTAGACCAGCCTCTAGATGGCTTTTAGATATGAAAGGCAGTGGACTTCAGCCTTTTCCTTGGTACTGATGGTTGACAACTGCAGCTTTCCTACCTGCTGGACACATCCTATGACAGATGTCAGGCCTTTCCTTTGCAAATTAGAGAAGTGGGGAAGTCAGTGACACTTACAGTGTAAGTGGGTAAAAACTTACACAACTTGTCTCCTCGAGAAGTTTTCCTTTTAATAGAAATTGACTTTGAAGCTAAGCAAAGTATGCTCTATCTGAAATACAAAAAAAATAAAACCTATACAGACCCAATATTCTCTTATACACTCTTTCTAACACCTATTCTCCCATCCCAACCTTTGGAGTGAGGTTTTCTACCAGGTTTACACTACAGGGGGTAAATTAAATCAAATTAACTTTTGAAGATTAACCATCATTTCCTGTACAACTAAAAAAAGAAAAAAACACAAGACAACTTTCAGTTTTCCAAAATAATTCAGATTATCAAATAACTAGTCTCTTACTCTAACCAATAACATCACCTATGATTTCATTTTCACTAGTAACACTAATATATTCAAAGATCACAAATTCTGGTCACATATTTAGTTTTCTTTTAATCCCCATTGCCAACAACTGAACCTTGGCTCAAGTTGTGGTTTGTCCCAACACTTCTGTGAGTTCATATATCTCTGGTTCTTCTGCCAGGCGTGTTGGTGGAAGGGGTCTCCTATGTGGGAATGTTAGCATCACGAGGAAAAATACCTCTCTTTTCACACTTTAAATCTTTCAAAGTAGTAGGAAGTAGGGGAGAAGTGATACAAATGCAGAAAACACAGGAGAAAACTGTCTGGGCTACACTAAAGACACTTATCGGTATAATTATTGCTCAGGGGTGTGAAAAATCGATATAGCTGAGCAACATAGTTACACAGCTCTAATCCCCTATGTAAATAGCGCTACATCAGCAGGAGAGCTTCTCCTGCCAACATAGCCATCTGAGACAATATTGATTTAAACAATTGAACTACACTGTGATCATATGCACTTCCTTCAGTTAGTTGGGAGTCTGCTGTTGTTCACAATTTCCAAGTGGAGATTTTAGATCACTGCTGGGTCTTTGTTAGCATGGCCAGTAAATTGGAGAGTTCTCTTCTATTGACAGAACTGAACTTGAACTTTCTCCATATCATCATGGAAGGATGGGGAAAAAGCAAAGCTGAAGTGAGAAATGATGACTTTAGCAAATGGTCATTTGTCTTAAACTCTCCAATAAATCTGAGCTGAACTAATATCTAATTGTGTGACCATACAGCCATCAAGAAAGATAGAAACCCAGATCACAGAGAGATAGAATACATGACAATGAAAGTGTAAATTGAAATTCCAGAGCAGGTTACATCTAATTATTTAGAATCAGGACAAGAGATTCTCCCATCACATTCTCCTCTGATCCATTCAAACATATTTCAGTGAGTAACTGTCTCAATAGTCAGTTATGTTATTTACAACATGTTTAGTATCCTAGCATTGCCATAATGGGGGAAAAAACAGCCACCTTGCCAGAATTGGCTTTACCAATAGATGGAACCTGGGATTTAAACTCGAAATGATCACACTGCGATTAGGATCCATTTGAATTCCCCTTCCTGGTCTTTGATACTTTTCTCACCAGTCATAGCAACTCTGGCATAGGATTAAATAAGTCAAAGCATCATCTCCAAGCACAGACAACTGAGAACTCTTCATCACATGACACTTTGAGAAGTGGAGGGGTAGAATGTGATGACGATAAACTATGCCTAGCTCAGACAAAAGGTAACAGTTCTGCCATGATGCGGAAGGAGGGAATCTCTGAGTCACCCCATCTCCTTCCAAGTATCAGAGGAGTAGCTCTGTTAGGGTACATCTATACTTACCAGCCGGGTCGACGGGTAGCGTTCGACTTCTCGGAGTTCGAACTATCGCGTCTAATCTAGATGCGATAGTTCGAACTCCGAACGCGCTCCCGTCGACTCCGGAACTCCACCACCGCAAACGGTGGTGGCGGAGTTGATGGGGGAGCCGCAGACTTTGATCCCGCGGCGTCTGGACAGGTAAGAAGTTCGAACTAAGGTAGTTCGACACCCCCCCCCCACACACACACAAGTGTAGACCAGGCCTTAGTCTGGATCTGCAAAATGTGACAAAGAGTCCTGTGGCACCTTGTAGACTAACAGACATATGGGTGCATGAGCTTTCGTGGGTGAATCCCCACATCGTCAGATGCATGTAGTGGAAATTTCCAGAGGCGGGTGTAAATATGCAGGCAAGAATCAGTCTAGAGATAACAAGGTTAGTTAAATCAGGGAGGATGGGCCCCTCTTCTAGCAGTTGAGGTGTGAACACAAAGGGAGGAGAAACTGCTTTTGTAGTTGGCTAGCCAGGGACAGTCTTTGTTTAGTCCTGAGCTGATGGTGTCAAATTTGCAGATGAACTGAAGCTCAGCAGTTTCTCTTTGAAGTCTGGCCCTGAAGTATTTTTGCTGCAGGATGGCACTTTTAAATCTGCTATTGTGTGTCCAGGGAGGTTGAAGTGTTCTCCTACAGGTTTTTGTATATTTCTTATGCTCCAGTACGTATTTTAGTCTATAAGGTGCCAGAGACTCTGTCGCTTTTTACATCTCCTTCCAGTATCACAGAGGCTGAAATGACACTTTTTTCCTGCCCCTGCTCTTCATTTAAATGTAATATGAAAAGTTCCCATGATAACTGCTCTTCAGCACAACATGAGAACAACTGGCAATGATACAATCTGTAACACTGGTGACTCTAACAATAACTTTGCAATAGGAGGAATAGTATAAATGTGATGCTCCCTGGTTCCTGATAGGAAGGGCACACTAGAATTACTCATGGGAGAATGGAGTTGATAGAAAGGACAAATGAGTCCACCTCAAAGAGGTCAAACTGCAAAATGCAAAAATGGGCCACTCACTCATCTGGACAAGCTGAGGGATATCGGTGCTTCAAACAGCTTGTAAAAGTGGGAATCAGGGAAACTATTAAAGTATTGATAGCCCTAGAGGGTTTATGGTGTTGATCCCCCTTGCAGATTCTCTGATGGCTCACATGGGCTCAGTGGCAAGACAAGGTTTTCCCACATTAATTGCTTCCATTGGGTCGCATACCTGTGTGGATTCTGAGATGGGTAAGAAGGTGTGAGCTGTGGTTGAAGGTTTTCCCACACTCACTGCATTTATAAGGTCTCTCACCGGTGTGGATTTTGTGATGTTTAGAAAGGCCTGAGCTGCTAGTCAAGTTTTTCCCACACTCACTGCATTCATAGGGCCTCTCCCCTGTGTGGATTCTCTGATGTCGAGAAAGGACTGATCTGTAATTGAACGTTTTCCCACACTCATGACATTCATAGGGCCTCTTCCCTGTGTGGATTCTCTGATGAACAGAAAAGGCTGAGCTGCAAGTGAAGGTTTTCCCACACTCACGGCATTCATAGGGCCTCTCCCCTGTGTGGATTCTCTGATGAACAGAAAAGGCTGAGCTGCAAGACAAGGTTTTCGCACACTAATTGCTTCCATTGGGTCGCATACCTGTGTGGATTCTGAGATGGGTAAGAAGGTGTGAGCTGTGATTGAAGGTTTTCCCACACTCACTGCATTTATAAGGTCTCTCACCGGTGTGGATTTTGTGATGTTTAGAAAGGCCTGAGCTGCTAGTCAAGTTTTTCCCACACTCACTGCATTCATAGGGCCTCTCCCCTGTGTGGATTCTCTGATGTCGAGAAAGGACTGATCTGTAATTGAACGTTTTCCCACACTCATGACATTCATAGGGCCTCTCCCCTGTGTGGATTCTCTGATGTCGAGAAAGGTCTGAGCTGGTAATAAAGCTTTTCCCACACTCATGACATTCATAGGGCCTCTTCCCTGTGTGGATTCTCTGATGAACAGAAAAGGCTGAGCTGCAAGTGAAGGTTTTCCCACACTCACGGCATTCATAGGGCCTCTCCCCTGTGTGGATTCTCTGATGAACAGAAAAGGCTGAGCTGCAAGTGAAGGTTTTTCCACACTCACTGCAATAAAAGGGCCTCTCCCCTGTGTGGATTCTCTGATGTTTAGAAAGTCCTGAACTGCTAATGAAGCTTTTCCCACACTCACGGCATTCATAGGGCCTCTCCCCTGTGTGGATTCTCTGATGTTGAGAAAGGACTGATCTGTAAGTGAAGGTTTTCCCACACTCACTGCAATCAAAGAGCCTCTCCCCTGTGTGGATTCTCTGATGAACAGAAATGGCTGAGCTGCAAGTGAAGGTTTTCCCACACTCACTGCAATCAAAGAGCCTCTCCCCTGTGTGGATTCTCTGATGTTTAGAAAGGCCTGAACTGCGACTGAAGGTTTTCCCACACTCACTGCATTCATAGGGCCTCTCCCCTGTGTGGATTCTCTGATATTTAGAAAGGGCTGAGCTGCAAGTGAAGGTTTTCCCACACTCACTGCAATAAAAGGGCCTCTCCCCTGTGTGGATTCTCTGATGAATAGAAAGGGCTGAGCTGCAAGTGAAGGTTTTCCCACACTCACTGCAATAAAAGGGCCTCTCCCCTGTGTGGATTCTCTGATGAATAGAAAGGGCTGATCTGTAAGTGAAGGTTTTCCCACACTCACTGCATTCATAGGGCCTCTCCCCTGTGTGGATTCTCTGATGAACAGAAAGGGCTGAGCTGTAAGTGAAGGTTTTTCCACACTCAGTGCATGTATTTTTCCTCTTTCCCATGAGGACTTCCTGCTGTGTTGTGGTTTCCTTGACGCTTTTCTGAGTTCCCCGACAGGAAATAAATTTACCCATTTTCTCCTCTGGCTGGTTTCCTTGCTCTCTTTCTGGTCTGTGCTGAATCTCACAGGATTTTCCCTGCTCATGACTCCAGGACACATTCCTTTTTGATCTTTGCGATAATTCTCTGTGTTTAGCCACTTTCTCAACATTTTCCTGCTGAGAATTCTGCTCCTCTTTCTCACATACCATTGCGTCACCTGCTGTGATACAGATAGAAACCTCAGACAGGGATGGAAAGGGGAATGCCAAACCAAAACAAGTGCTGGAGAGACGTCAAATAAAAATCGGGAACTGAACTCCCCCAAACTCTTCCCTAAACAGGAGAGAGGAGGGGATCAATTCGGCCCTCACATCCCATCCAAACTCACAGGGGAAAGGGAGGAAGCTACTGCCTGGTGTCTGCTAGGGTCTACAGGAAACCATGAGCTATATTTACCCTGAGGATACGACCCCTGCTAGGGACAATAATGAACTGAGAAACCTTCCAAGGGCTTTGTAGGGCATCCCAGATGTTTCCTTCAGGCACTTACAGATTCTGAGTTGGTTTAATCTTTCCTCACCTGTGCAGGGAACTCTCAGGATCTCTCTTTCCTCTGAACCCTGGAGGTCTGGGACCCATGGCTCATCCCCTTGTTCCAGATGGGAGATTATATGAGGTTTGGAAACTGGAAACCCTGCTCAGATGAAAGAAAACAAAGGAGTTCAGCTGATTTCATATGACTGTGTCATAAAAAACACTATTAATTTAACTTCAGTGCTTACTGTGACCCAGTGTGCCTGGGGCAGTCCACACTGAAAATGCCAAGATCAGGGCAGACTGAAAAAGGGAGAGCAGATGCTCCCAAAACTGGTGGTTAACACGGAAGTTAAATTCACCGATCAGTCACCAACTGTGCTTCTGATCCCCCACACTGGTTATCGAGAAACTGAAAAAAGACATCACACAGCCCCCTTTACTGCATTCCAGTTCTCTGACTCCCAATCAGCACCTAGGTCCGGCACAGTGAGAAGTTATTTAAAAACTCTGCTCACATAAACAAAGTGTTCTTCTGACCCCAGAGTCAGCCACATTACCAGGTCTGTATAGGTTTGGATCTTACCCAGAATACTATGATGCCAGCCAATCCTTAGCATCTAAACTAAAGGTTTATAAGCAAGAAAGCATCTCAACTAAAGGTTTATTATAAAAGAAGGAAAGAAAAAGGAAGTTGTTAAAATGGGAAAACAGTCAGAAATCTATATATCTGGTTCTTAGCAGTATTGGTGAGTTTCTGGCTTGAAAGGCTCTCTGGTAATGATTTTTTGCCCCAGATCCCTAAGTGGCCCCCTCAAGGATTGAACTCACAATACTAGGTTTAGCAGGTCAATGCTCAAACCACTGAGCTATCCCTCCCCCCACATCATTCAGTCCTTTGTTCCAGGGTTCAGTTTGTAGAGAAGTTGCTCCAGAGGTAGGAAGAGGGACTAAAGACAAAATGGAGATGATGCAGCTGCCCTTTATATTCCTTTTGCCAAGTGGCTTCTACTTCCTGTGTCCCAAACACAAGCTTCACAGCACATGGCATGGAAAAGCCTTGGAGGTCTCAATACACAGATATACCCCTGCATGTCTTGCTGACTCAATAGGTGTCTCCCCTTGATCCTTTCAATGGGTTCATTGTACAGCTGATGACCCCGGATGGGCCATCGAACAGGCTGGGCAGCACTGATGCCAATATGTCTGGGGGTGTCACTCAGAAACACTACACAAGTCTGGAATACAGATATACCCTACATATCTATAACTCACAATACAAAGATAGACACAAGATTATCAAACTTGGAAAATCATAACATTTTCATTGACACCTTACATGGCATATATAGCACGATTCATTGCAATTTCATCATATTGGTATTTATAATAAAATAATAATAATATAAAATGTCTCTCAATTCCATAGAGTGTCACTTAATAAACCAGTGAATTCCCAGGACTGGTTCCCCAGGTGTTTGAAGATGCCGAACACCTTGCTTGTGAAGGATTGAAATACCCACATATATGTTGGGAACACACAGACGGACACTGTGCAAGTCTGTGCCCCTATGTTCACTCTTCTTGAAAATTATGATCAATTTTGTTCATAGTATGTGTCATGGCTGAATCTCCACTCTGTCACTCCGAGTGCAGAAAGTGGGGGCCCGCCAGGATTCTAAAAATTAATTTGTGCAACTCTAATAAGAACATAAGAAAGGCCATACTGGGTCAGACCAAAGGTCCATCTAGCCCAGTATCTGTCTACCGACAGTGGCCAATGCCAGGTGCCCCAAAGGGAGTGAACCTAACAAGCTTTACAAGTAATCTCTCTCCTGCCATCCATCTCCATCCTCTGACGAACAGAGGCTAGGGACACCATTCTTACCCATCCTGGCTAATAGCCATTTATGGACTTAGCCACCATGAATTTATCCAGTCCCCTTTTAAACATTGTTATAGTCCTAGCCTTCACAACCTCCTCAGGTAAGGAGTTCCACAAGCTGACTGTGTGCTGGGTGAAGAAGAACTTCCTTTTATTTGTTTTAAACCTGCTGCCTATTAATTTCATTTGGTGACCCCTAGTTCTTGTATTATGGGAATAAGTAAATAACTTTTCCTTATCCACTTTCTCAACATCACTCATGATTTTATATACCTCTATCATATGCCCCCTTAGTCTTCTCTTTTCCAAGCTGAAGAGTCCTAGCCTCTTTAATCTTTCCTCATATGGGACCCTCTCTAACCCCCTAATCATTTTAGTTGCCCTCTTCTGAACCTTTTCTAGTGCTAGAATATCTTTTTTGAGGTGAGGAGACCACATCTGTACACAGTATTCAAGATGTGGGCGTACCATGGATTTATATAAGGGCAATAATATATTCTCAGTCTTATTCTCTATCCCCTTTTTAATGATTCCTAACATCCTGTTTGCTTTTTTGACCGCCTCTGCACACTGCGTGGACATCTTCAGAGAACTATCCACGATTACTCCAAGATCTTTTTCCTGACTTGTTGTAGCTAAATTAGCCCCCATCATGTTGTATGTATAGTTGGGGTTATTTTTTCCAATGTGCATTACTTTACATTTATCCACATTAAATTTCATTTGCCATTTTGTTTCCCAATCACTTAGTTTTGTGAGATCTTTTTGAAGTTCTTCACAATCTGCTTTGGTCTGAACTATCTTGAGCAGTTTAGTATCATCTGCAAACTTTGCCACCTCACTGTTTACCCCTTTCTCCAGATCATTTATGAATAAATTAAATAGGATTGGTCCTAGGACTGACCCTTGGGGAACACCACTAGTTACCCCTCTCCATTCTGAGAATTTACCATTAATTCCTACCCTTTGTTCCCTGTCCTTTAACCAGGCTTGTATTAAACCCCCAAATTTACAGCTTTTCTCTGACCTTGGCTTGGTAAATGCTGCCACCACCCAAATGCAAAAAACCCCCAAACCCTTGGACCCAGGAAGGAGCACTTGAGAATTCTTGCCTCTGGGGTAGCCTCAAGCCCTTTCACCTCCCCTCCGGGAAAGAGCTGAGAAAGAAAACAGAGGACATTAGCTGTGGCTACCAGCTAATCAAACAGCATGCACAAACCTCTTAGGACACCAAAAATCCAACCCTGTTCTTAAAAGAGGTAAATTTTATTAAAATTGAAAAGGAAAACAATAAATCTGGAACTTAGGCTTTTGCTAGATCTTAAAAGAAACAATTGTTGTAAGCACCCAAAATAGCTTTCTTGGGGGTTCAGCTTAAAGCTTAGGCCTGGTCTACACTAAAAAGGGGGTTCGAATTAGGGTACGCAAATTCAGCTACGGGAATAGCGTAGCTGAATTCGAAGTACCCTAATTCGAACTACTCACCCGTCCAGACGCGGCGGGGTCGAACTCCGCGGCTCCCCCGTCGACTCCACCACCGCCGTTTGCAGTGGTGGAGTACTGGAGTCGTCCGCGGCGCTTCCGGAGTTTGAACTATCGCGTCTAGATCAGACGCGATAGTTCGAACTCCGAGAAGTCGAACTCACCGCGTCGACCAGGAAGGTAAGTGTAAACGTACCCTTAGAAGCAAAAAAAAGCATCTGGGATAGCACAGAGGAGCTCCAAAAGCCAAAATAAAAAATATAAATCTGATTGTGTTTGTCTAAACTTCCCTGTCCAAAACATTTCTTCTAGGGATGGAAGATGAATTTTCCAACCTGCTTCAAGCCACACACAGCATTGCTACTCTGTGTCGCCTTCTCCGGAGAACAACAGACAAAGGGAAAGTTACTGTCTCATTTAAAAAAGTTCTAGTCTTTCCATTGGCTCTTTTGGTCAGGTGCCCACTCCTTTTCTTTTACCTATGGCCTTGTTAACCCTTTACAGGTAAAGCAAGCAGAGAAGTCACACCACCAAGGATTTTACAGCAATCTGGCTGTCTGGGTGTTTATAAAAGGGAGATCCCTCCCCTTCATTTATCACTATATGGCTTGTGAGGTATCATTTGAAGACAATCTACTGAATATCCTCCTTAAAATGTGTAGCAACATTGTATGTAAAGTTATGAGATTTTACGGTATGATATTACTGAAAAAGTTGCAACCCTAACCCTAAGTTCCTCAGAGATAGCAAGGCAAAAGCTGGTCAAATAGCCATTCTCCCGGATGGGGAAGGTGTGAAGAAGACATTTACATTCCATCACAGGGACCACTTGAAGCTCATATCTACGAGAGCCTGTCACCATGATTCAGCTGAGAACTAGATTTGTTTCTAGTATAAAGGACTGAATTATAAAGAGATGTGAGGAAAATGCATGACACTCTCTCTCTCTCTCCCCCCTTTCCCTCTGCTCATGACAACTCCTGAAGAACTGAATGTGGGCAGCAGGGGCAGGTTCGAGGGATTCCCAGCTGAAAGGAAAACCAGCCTGTCTCAGCAGATGGTGAGAGAAACATTTGTTTTAAATCCATTTTAGCTGGTTAACTTAGATGTTAGTTTGTGTTTTATCTTGCATTTCTTTTGTAAAGAATTCTGACTTTTATGCCTCATTACTTGTAGCCACAGGAAATCTTTTTTTTTTCCAGTAGTTAACAATCTTGGTTTATTGTTTTATCTAACCAGTGTGGTTGGATTAAAGTGTGTTGGAAACTCCATTTGGAATAACAAGGCTGGTGCATGTCATTTTCCATTGATGAAATAACAGATTTCATATGAGCTCCCACTGTTCAGTAGTGTGCTGGACAGGACAAGATGCACATTTCTGGGGGATGTCTGGGAGCAGAGAATTTTCTGGGGTTCTCCGGTGGGGTACTGTAATTCGGGAGTTGCTGACTAGCAGCACTCAAAACTGTGTAGCTGGGAGCGAGTTACACGCTGGAGACTGCGTGTTACCTGCCCAGGAGTGGCTGCTCTCACAGTAGAGCAGTGTAAAAGGCACCCCGGCCTGGGGAACTGAGGGAACAGCTGTTCAACACTCCAGATTGTACTGTGCTTAATGTCACAGACACTCAATTTCAAAGTCTCCTAAAACACATAGAAAGTAAGTCCATGTCCCAGAAATCGAAGTCTCCAGACAGAGGGCAAGTCTCCCTGGCTCTGCTTCTTGCTGACAGACAGGTCCAGAGACAAAGAGAGAGTCCTGGGGAAACTGGAAACATAAGCGTGGGGCTCAGTGGAGATAGGGGAGAGGAAGGGCAGGGATATTACTGAATGCAGGACCTCAGCACTACTAGATGTCAGGATAACATAGTGCAGCCCACTGGAAAACATAATCCCAACTAGACATATAAAATGATGGGGTCTAAATTAGTTATTTCCATTGATTTATATAAGGGCAATAAGATATTCTCTGTATTATTGTCTATCCCTTTTTAAATAATTCCTAACATCCTGTTTGCTTTTTTGACTTCCGCTGCACACTGCTGGATGTCTTCAGAGAACTATCCACAATGACAAAAAGATCTTTTTCCTGATCAGCTGTAGCTAAATTTGCCCCCATCATATTGAATGTATAGTTGGGGTTATTTTTTCCAACGTGCATTACTTTTCATTTATCCACATTGAATTTCATTTGCCATTTTGTTGCCCAATCACTTAGTTTTGTGAGATCTTTTTGAAGTTCTTCATAGTCTGCTTTGGTCTTAATTATCTTGAGCAGTTTAGTAACATCTGCAAACTTTTCCACCTCACTGTTTACCCCTTTCTCCAGATCACTTATGAATAAGTTGAATAGGATTGGTCCTAGGACTGACCCTTGGGGAACACCACTAGTTACTCCTCTTCATTCTGAAAATTTACCATTTATTCCTACCCTTTGTTCCCTGTCTTTTAACTAGTTCTCAATCCATGAAAAGATCTTCCCTCTTATCCCATGATAACTTAATTTATGTAAGAGCCTTTGGTGAGAGACCTTGTCAAAGGCTTTCGGGAAATCTAAGTACACTATGTTCACTGGATCCCCCTTGTCCACATGTTTGTTGACACCTTCAAAGAACTCTAATAGACTAGTAAGGCACGATTTCCCTTTACAGAAACTATGTTGACTTTTGCCCAACTATTTTTGTTCTTCTATGTGCCTGACAATTTTATTCTTTACTATTGTTTCAACTAATTTGCCTGGCACAGACATTAGACTTACCGATCTGTAATTGCCAGGATCGCCTCTAGAGCCCTTTTTAAATATTGGCGTTACATTAGCAATCTTCCAGTCACTGGGTACAGAAGCTGATTTAAGGGACAGGTTACAAACCATAGCTCATAGTTCCCCAATTTCACTTTTGAGTTCCTTCAGAACTCTTGGGTAAATACCATCTGGTTCCGGTGACTTGTTACATTTAAGGTTATAAATTAGTTCCAAAACCTCCTCTAGTGACACTTCAATCTGTGGCAATTCCTCAGATTTGTCACCCACAAAAGGTTTGGGAATCTCCCTAACATCCTCAGCCATGAAGACTGAAGCAAAGAATGCATTTAGTTTCTCCGCAATGACTTTATCGTCTTTAAGGGCTCCTTTTGTATCTCAATCGTCCAGGGGCCCCACTGGTTGTTTAGCAAGCTTCCTGCTTTTGATGTACTTAAAAAGCATTTTGTTATTACCTTCTGAGTTTTTGGCTAGCTGTTCTTCAAACTCCTTTTTGGCTTTTCTTATTACATTTTTACACTTAATTTGGCAGTACTTATGCTCCCTTCTATATACACCTCACTAGGATCTGACTTCCACTTTTTAAAAGATGCCTTTTTATCTCTCACTGCTTCTTTTACACGGTTAAGCCAAGCCACAGTGGCTCTTTTTAATTCTTTTGCTGTGTTTTTTAATTTGGGGTATACATTTAAGTTGGGCTTCTAATATTGTGTCTTTGAAAAGTGTCCATGCAGCTTGCAGGGATTTCACTCTAGTCACTGTACCTTTTAATTTCTGTTTAACTAGCCCCTCATTTTTGCATAGTTCCCCTTTCTGAAATTAAATACCACAGTGTTGAGTTGTTCTTCCCACCACAGGAATGTTAAATTTTGTTATATTATGATCACTATTTCCAAGCGGTCCTGTTATAGTTACCTCTTGGACAAGATCCTGCTCTCCACTCAGGACTAAATGGAGAGTTGCTTCTCCCCTAGTGGGTTCTTGTACCAGCTGCTCCAAGAAACAGTCATTTAAAGTATTGAGAAATTTTGCCTCTGCGTTTTGTCCTGAGGAGACGTACCCAGTCAATATGGGGATAATTGAAATCTCCCACTATTATGGAGTTCTTTATTTTGATAGCCTCTCTAACCTCCCTTCGCATTTCATCCTCACTATCACTGTCTTTGACAGGGGGTCGATAATAGATCCTTATTGTTATATTCTTATTAGAGCATGGAATTACTATCCATAGAGATTCTATGGAACATGCAGTTTCATTTAAGATTTTTCTTCATTTGAGTCTACATTTTCTTTAACATACAGTGCCACTCCCCTCCCCACCCCCCCCAAGTATGACCTCCTCTGTCCTTCCGATATATTTTGTACCCTGGAATGATTGTGCCCCATTGATTGTCCTCATTCCACCAGGTTTCTGTGATGCCTATTATGTCAATATCCTCTTTTAACACGAGGCACTCTAATTCACCCATCTTATTATTTACACTTCTACCATTTGTGTACACGCACTTTAAAAACTTGTCACTGTTTATTTGTCTGCCCTTTTCTGACGTGTCAGATTCTGTTGTGTGTGAATGCTTCTCGTCTGATCTGGCCCCTACTTTATCCTCTTCCAGCCTCTCTTCCTGACTAAAACTAGAAAAATCTCTATCACTACACTCTCCTCTAAGAGAAGTCTCTGTCTGATCCACGTGCTTCTCTGCAGCCATTGGCTTTCCCCCATCTCTTAGTTTAAAAACTGCTCTGCAATCTTTTTAATGTTAATTGCCAGCAGTCTGGATCCACTTTGGTTTAGGTGGAGCCCATCCTTCCTGTATAGGCGCCCCCATCCCCAAAGTTTCCCCAGTTCCTAATAAATCTAAATCCCATCTCTCTACACCATCATCTCATCCACACATTGAGACTCTGAAGCTCTGGCAGCCTACCTACCTGGCCCTGCGCATGGAACTGGGAGCATTTCTGAGAATGCCACCATAGAGGTCCTGGATTTCAGTCTCTTTCCTAGCAGATTAAATTTGGCCTCCAGGACATCTCACCTACCCTTCCCTATGTCATTGGTATCTACATGTACCATGACCACTGGCTCCTCCCCAGCACTACACATAAATCTATCTAGATGCCTTGAGAAATCCGCAACCTACGCACCAGGCAGGCAAGTCACCATACGGTTCTCCCGGTCATCACAAACCCAGATATCCTTGTTTCTAAT
Source organism: Mauremys mutica (assembly GCF_020497125.1). Classification (NCBI taxonomy): domain Eukaryota; kingdom Metazoa; phylum Chordata; order Testudines; family Geoemydidae; genus Mauremys; species Mauremys mutica. The sequence goes on along the minus strand of NW_025423264.1, from coordinate 91,562 downwards.
GATTGAATCTCCCATTACTAACAGCTGCCTTTTCTTAATGAGTGGAGTTCCCTCCCCCGGTGAGGTAACCTCAGTGCAAGAAGTTCTTCCAGATAGTGTTGGGGTGAGGGTCCCAACTATGAGAAGCTTTCCCTCTGCTCCCGTTGACTGCTCTCATTCCCTGGGCCTTCCATCCTCCTCAACAGTGCGGGGGGCTGTCTGACCGGAGTTGGGACAATTCTATAGTGTCCCAGAAAGCCTCATCAACATACTTCTCTGCCTCCCTTAGCTCCTCCAGTTCCAACACCCTGGCCTCCAAAGCCTCCACATGGTCTCTGAGGGCCAGGAGCTCCTTGCACCAAATGCACACATACATACATAACATAAAAATGGCCGTACCGGGTCAGATACAAAGGTCCGTCTAGCCCAGTATCCTGTTTACCGACAGTGGCCAATGCCAGATGCCCCAGAGGGAGTGAACCTAACAGGCAATGATCAAGTGATCTCTCTCCTGCCATCCATCTCCATCCTCTGACAGACAGAGGCTAGGGACACCATTCCATACCCATCCTGTCTAATAGCCATTGATGGACTTAACCACCATGAATTTATCCAGTTCTCTTTTAAACGCTGTTATAGTCCTAGCCTTCACAACCTCCTCAGGCAAGGAGTTCCACAAGTTGGCTGTGCGCTGCGTGAAGAAGAACTTCCTTTTATTTTCTTTAAACCTGCTGCCTATTAATTTCATCTGGTGACCCCTAGGAAGCTTCTGTTGATTATGCTGCACTTAACCCTCAGTTTTACTTGAGCAAACAGGAGATATTTGACATTGTGCAATACGGCTCCTGTGCTGTTCCCAAAGTGTTCTGCAGCAGGGGAGGGTCTCTGGCAGTGTGTGTGTCACTGGCATATTGGGGTGATGCTGAAACTGGGCAGAGTAGAGGTGGCATTGTGGGGCTGGAGTAAACCTTCTCTCTCCATTTCCCCTTCCAAGAACCGAGGGGACAGTAACCCTTACCCAGTGAGGTCACATTCTCATAGTTCTCCTGCATGACATCCCAGTAGAGGGCTCTCTGAGTGGGGTCCAGCAGAGCCCACTCTTCCCTGGTGAAATACACAGCCACCTCCTCGAAGGTCACCGGCCCCTGAAAGAGCAAGAGTCCAACACTCAATACCTGCTGCCCCATTCACAGCCCCACCATTTGTGGGGAGAGGAGCCCATCAAAGGGAATCCCTGGGTGGATTGCATTCAACAAAGTCCCACCCCTACCCTGCTCAGAGCATCCAGGAAACATCAGAGTGAGGCGACAAAGAGAGCCCCTTATCTCTCCCAGCAGATCCATCACATACCTACTAGCCACAGACTTCATTTTCTTCCAAATTTGATATTCTTTTTCTTTCTTTCTTACTTCTCTGACTTTCAATATCTTCTAGCAATTCCTTTTTTCTCATTTCCAGAGTTTTGAAAATTTCTTCAAATTCCAACATAATTATCTCTGCTTCTTTGTTCAAGATCTCAGTATCTTTTGGATGACTTGATAGTTCCTTCACCAAGTTCTCATTTATTGCTCTCAGTTTCTTCAGGCTGCTAAAGAAGGTTAATTTCTCCTCCTGGTACACGGGGGCTAGAGCCGCCACCCTGCAGCCAGCTCCCCCCGCCGGGCACCCCAGCCCCCGGAACGTCAACCCGCAGGAATCTCTAGCCAGACTGTTAAGTTCTAGGATCCCAACCTATAGCCACCAGCCCATTGAACCAGTCAGACCAAAGACCTGTCTCCAGTGGGCATCAGTCACCCAGCGTGAGAGAAAAAAACCTCACTCTAGTTCACCCCGAGAGAAGGTAGCCAAACACATTGAGCTCCAGTGCTTTGTAGCAAAGCAACATATCTCCAGGAGGTCCCACTGAAATTTGAACTCAGTCCCAGGATTCAAAGCCCTGAGTGCTGCCCATTACACCATGGGACCTGCAGCCTTTTGCTTTTCTAGACTTCTGTGACTCTCAGCTGATTTGCACTCTGCACTTATTGCTTCCCACCAGCGGCTTCCTCTCACAGGACTCTCTCTCCTCCTCCAGCGACTGTGGTCCTGCTCTACTGGATCCGTGGGTACTGCCCTGAGTCCCTGCATCCCCTGCTTTGTCTCTATTCTCTGCAGGCTGCAAAAATGTCAGGGGAGGCCGCCCCTCCCTTCACTTGGTGCTCCCGCTCATATCAGCCAGCTGCAGCCTCATCTCCTGGAACTCAGTCAGCTGTCGCTTGATCCAGTCGTAGTCACATGCTGACCGGCTCCCCTGCCTGGATGCTCTTGTGGAAATCCCACAGGTGACAATGCAGGACGTGGCACTGTTGGTTTCTTTAATGTTGCAGTGTTTGCCCGACCACCGAACAAAGCCGCCAACTCCTCCATCACCGACTCCCATCAATCCCCCTAGTTGCCATAGGACCCTCTGATGCTTTCCCGTTCTGCCAACACCGCCAGGCCTCACCCCCTGCTCCTTTATCTTGCAAGCTCTGGATGTTTAGCTTCCAATATCCTCTGCCATGGGTCAGGGAATTGCCCACAATGAGCACACGGTGAGAGCTGCGTGATCCAAACAGTCCATAGGCACCACCCTGCACTGGGCTGTCGACGTGCTCTCCTTCACGGAAATCCGGTCAGTGCGACTCCTGGCCTGTCCCCACAGAAAGGTGTATCCCCTCTGCGGCTGGTGTGAACTCGGGTCAGAGGAATACGAGGCTACCGCCCGCCCTCCACTGGTTCCACTGTGGAGAAACACGTCCTCTAAGCCAACCTCACTACAGACCTGCGCCAGGTAGTGCTCATCATAGAAGAGTTTCCTCTGACAGTCAGGAAAACAGGACCAGCAGTCCTCAGGCCAGCTGCAACAATTGAAATCCCGCCCCGACACCAAACACTGTGCAGTCCAGAGGAAGGGAGCCAGTTCCTTCCATAGAACTTTCCTTTCACGCCTTAACAGGGAACCATACACACTAATATAGCAGTAACCAGTGCCATGGAGCACAAAGCCCACCAGTAATGCCCTCCCTGATCGGAGCTCCACCACCTTCTGTACTCACACCATGAATGTGAAGAACAAGACTCCAACCCCATCATTCTTCACTGGCCTGGAGGACCAGAGAGATGGGCCCTTCCACCAATCACCTTCTGCCCATCAAGCTACCCTAGAGTTGTTAATGTGCATTTCCTGAACACCCACCCTGTCCAAGTCCAGCTGCTCCAAGGCACTGAACATCAAGTGCCTCCTCCTGGGCCCCCAAATCCCTTCCACACAGCCACTTTCACAGATGCCCCTTCCAGGACACTGCCCTTGCTCAGCTGCACAGAAGAGTTTTCATCCCCAGTTCCTGCCTGTCACTGCCCAGCAGCTCTCTGGCACCATTACTGAGGGCCACCCTGCCTTGCTCTCTTCCTGCCATATTGGGTCCACCAATAACTCATGTAGGAGAGACAGCTCCTGTCACTCATTGTTAAAGGTCAGGCCAGCCAGGGGCAGATGCCCACATTATCTTTTCCTATTGTAGAGCCCAAGCTCAGGGACTCACCATGGGCGCTGGCACCACGGTGCTCACAGAAAACAAGCCACCAGTGCACAAAGAGGGTTGAGAGGACCTGCCAAAGCCTGGGATTGAACCAGGGACCTGTAGAGCTTCAGTCTAACGCACTCCCAACTGAGCTATTTTGGCAGCTAGATGTCCTTTTTTTTGGCCTGTTGCTTCTCTGTCTGGGAGGTTTTTGCAGCAGTTGCACACAAAAAGGACGTCATTGGGAGCGGCCCATGAAGACAAGACTCGCTTTTCCCTGCCTTGCTCAGCTTGACTTGCTGCCTCACCCCGTTCCTGCCCTAGTGCCCGGGTTGACCTGGTGGTGGAAGGGGACGGGGGGCCAGTGACACGGGGAGGAGGTTGAGCTGGACCCTGAGCTAGACTAGACCCTGGCGGTGAGAGTCTGGCCACCACTTGCCGCCCCACCCTGTTGTCCTGGCTTCCCTCACTGGGCGTCATTTCGGGAGGGAATTGGGGCTTCTGCCTCCCCTCCCCGATTTTCACACCGCAGAGGAGTGCGAACAGGAAAACGAACGGCTGCTCCACACCCCCACCGGAGGAACCCGGCGCCCTTAGCTGTGGGGAGTAAGAAGTGGCTGTTGGCTGACAGGGCCTGTCCCCGAGCAGCTGGAACAGCAGCTGCCGCCTCCCCCTCGGCTCCAGGCTGTGGGAAATGCTCATTGCCTGGCTGCATGGGTGGATGCTGCTCCCTGCTCTGGAGAGCGTCTGTATTGCTCTGTCGACCCCCCGTCTTCACTGAGCCAGTCTGGTAAGGTCCCAAGTGCCCCCTCCGGCCTGGCAGCTGCGAGTCTGTGCAGACATCGGCCCCCTGCCAGGCCCACAGGCAGCAGCGGCGCCAGCCCCCCAGCACCACAGGGGCACTCAATGCACTTCCTGTGGGGAAATGGCTCCTTGGCATCCAGCTGCTAGAGTGAGAGCCAGGAGAGAGCAGTGTCTGGCTCACCGTGGGGGAGAGAAGAGACCTGGTGAGTGCGGATCTCCCTCAGCCTCCCCCGCAAGGCTGGTCAGTTGTATTGTCACTGTGACAGTCAGTGCTTCCCTTCAGGGCCGGCCCTAGAGGGGTCTGTGACAAAGCCCCCCCTTTCCACCCCAGGCCCTGCCCCCACCCCACCCCTTCCTCCAAGCCCTCACCCCTGTCCCCTCTCTTCCCACCCTGCACCTTCCTGCCCCATTCCTCTCCCTCCCCCACCTCTTCCTCTCCCTGCTCCTCCCCCTCCCCCGCCAGCCCCTCCTGCACCCCACTGAACAGCTGAAAACTTTTTTTTTCTGTTGGTTCTGCAGCCCCGTAGCTCCCATGGAGTCGTTGACTTGGCTCCTTTCACACTCTAGAGAGAGGAGCAGAACCAGGGCTATGGCTGATCTATGGGGCACCAGGTGAGTGGCAGAGGCTTCAGGTGCTGAGAGCTTGCCTGACCCCTCAGGGACACAGTGTGAGGGGGTGTCCCAGGGATCTCTATGAAAGGAGCAGAACAGGATTTACTTGGGGTGGGGAGAGAATTGAGAGTGTCTCAGGGGGTTGTACAGAGGTGTTGCCCGGGTGAGAGACTGGCTAAAACACAGGCCTCGCTGTGAGCAGGATTCAAAGCTGCACAGGGGAACGTTATTAATTTCTACTCCAACGCCTTAACCACTCGGCCATCACAGTTGTGAGCACAAAACTGCCCCAATGCCAGAGAAACTGGTAAAGAATCCCAATGCCCAGACGTGAAGTCATCTGAGCTACAGGATTCCCACCGCAAACCTGGCTCCCAAAGCACAGGGGGGATTGGGGGTTTGTTCTCTCTGCTTAGCCATGTGCAGTCGCACAGCAGGATGTGGCTGGTGGGACAGGGATACTGAATGCTCAAGGGTCAGACCCAGGAAGGCTGAAGCTGCATAAGCTTCTTGCCCTGCAGCCAGCCTGCTCAGAGAAAGGAAACTCCTTCAGAATCCGGACTGGCTGTGTATAGCACACTTCCACAGCATTGCCCAGTGCCCCAGCGACAAGCCAGAGCTGTGGTCTGGGAGTGAGAGGCACAGGCAGAGCGCTGACTGGGAGCTCAGGGCTGGGATAGCAGGGGCTGCGGGCTGGGAGTCAGGGGCACCGGCAGAGCATTTAATTGAACCGATTAAAATCCCAATTTTGATCATTCCTGGGACTGGACCCAGCTACGACTCTAGGGCATCACTGAAGTGTCCTTGAAATCAGGTTCCAGCTTTGTCCGGCCCCGTCCTTTTCTGAGCTGGGCTGCAGCCCCTGACGCAGCCGCCGGCCCGCCGAGGAGAGCTGGGCCCAGCAGAGGCCCCAGAGGGGACTGGGCGGCACTTGGTCAGGGCTCTTGGTGGCGCTGAAGAGCCGGGGCTGGCCAGGGGAGTGAGCTGGGCAGGCAGGCAGGCAGGAGGGGCCCCACTGGAGGGCCGGAGCCGTGTGAGCAAGTGTGGGAGCAGAGCATTGTGGGAGAGGAAGCAGGAATAATCCAGTGTATTTTCCTGTTGGATTGACCCGCGTTTCGTGAATTTAACGTTCGGTGTTTTGGAATCTTTGCCACAATCTAGTTGAAGCAGGGTCAGTAATGAAGTCTACCCTGCCATCTGTTGGTGATCTGTCGTCAAGGACTTTTGGGGCTAATGTCATTTGCATGGTCACACCCACCCCGGATTGCATGATGGGAGAGCTTGTCCAAACGGTCATTTCAGCTGCTGTGGGATCCCCAGTCTCTTTGTTATTGGGGCATGAGTAATCCAGTGTATTTTCCCATTTATTTTGGCTCAAGGACAGAGTAACTGTACCTGGCATTTGAGGCCTGAAAGCTTCACCCTCGCCTGGAAAGTCTTCACCATTAAGGGGTATGGGTTCCAAACTACCAAAACCTGGTGGAAGGGGGGAGTGGCTGTTGGCTGGTGTGTGCCTGTTTGGTGCTGCTGATGTCCTGTCTGCTGTCCCTGGTGTGGAAAAACAGAGGCATTTTTGAATCTCTTACAATTGTTGTTAGTGCTGCAGTTACTTGCCCTAAACTTATGCCATTAGCTTTCTTTCATGGTCTCTTTTGGTCCTGAGTGGTAACAAGCTGTTCTGTGTGTGGGGTTATGGAGTGAGGTAGCAAAGGTTGGTTGCAGAGGTGGTGCATGTGCCAAAAAAGGTGGAGATCTCTTCCCCCAGCCCAGCTGCGGTCCCAGAGTCCAGAATTTTCATCAACCCACCCACTGACCTGTGACTAACAATCTCACCCTGCTAACTCTTCCAGCAAAACGGGCCAAAGAAAGCGTATGCGAGCGCTGTACCACAGCCCCGGTGCTCTTTTTGGTTCCTTCCCACAGAACTTTCACTCCATACCAGTCCAGTTCCTTGCTGTTGCTTGTCTAAGTGCTGTGTGCATGTGCTATACCGTACCCTGAACTGATTCCCGACTTTTGTGCTTAATACAGCCTTAGTTGTCTGTGTCTCTGTGGCGCAATGGGTCAGCGCGTTCGGCTGTTAACCAAAAGGATGGTGGTTTGAGCCCACCCAGGGACGTAGCAGGAATAAGCCGGTGCTGCTTCTCCGAGGCCTGCGGGGAGCATCAAAGGTCCCATTTTGCTGCCCCTTGGCCTCAGTGCTTTCAGCTGGTGGTCCAAAGAGCGGGCTGGATGCCATTCAGAAACCCATCTGCCAGCAGCCGTGCCAGAGGCTCAGGCTTAATCCTCAAGGCCGAGCACAAAAACTTTCAGCCGGGAACATTTCGCTCCCTTCCCGCCTCCGCCCAAGCGGCAAGGGAGAAGCGGACGAGACACGCCGGCTCAAAGACGCCTCCCTCCCACTTCCCTGTAGGCTGTGCAAAGCTCTTGGCCTGCCTCATGCCTCATCAGGAAAGCGCGGCCATGTGGCCCAAGCCTGAGTCACGTCCGCAGCCTGGCCCGCCCCGCCCCGGCTGACAGCGCGCAGAGCCACGCGAGTCAATGGCAGGGCGAGTCGGGAGCCTCGGCTCTTTCCCCTGACAGCCACACACACAGCGCTGCCTAGCACCCCGAGAGCCTCCCTCGTGTTCTCCCGCAGCAGCCGCCTGCCGGTGTGGTGGGAAAAGGGGACCAGGAAGCACTGCAGCCTCATTCCGGGACAGGAGGCCCTCGCCATGCCCAGGCCTGCCTCTTGCCTTCAGCCCAGGCAGCCAGAGGTGCCGGGGAGCTCCCTGGCAGGCCGCTTCGCCTCAGCCACCTCTTGCCTCATGGCCTAGGCTCTTGGGGCTCTGCTGGTCACCGCCTCGCTGGAAGGCCCAGAGGGAAAAGGAACAAGCACATGCCTAGCAGAGGATGGTTTCGATCCATCAACGTCTGGGTTATGGGCCCAGCACGCTTCCGCTGCGCCACTCTGCTGGCTCTTCACGCTCCCTCCCTCGCCACTATCCGGATTAGTGCCTTACGAGCTCTCGCGCTGGCAGGCAGATGCGCAGGCTGCTAGGGAGCTGCCCTGGTCGCAGGATTGTACAGCTTCTACAGGGTAAAAGGGATCTATTTGGGGTTTGGACCCCATTGGGAGCTGGGTAGCTGAGTACCGGAGACGGGAGCACTTCTTAAACTGTTTTCAGTTAAGCCTTCAGCTTGTGGGGGGACGAGGTTCAGCCTTGGATCCGTGTCTGCAGCAGGCAGGCGCCTCTGGCTCATTCCCCCGCCCCCCCCTCAGTATTAGCAGACTGAAATCCGGAGCAAACGCACACGCCTTGCAAAGGAACAGGAGCAGGGATGTCAAACAAATGTCAACATTTTATTAAGATGACATTCAAAGAAAAAAAAGTGTTCGGTACAGCGTTTAGGCATAGAAGTTTCTGGTGATCAGTGAACAACGTACAGATTACTCAAGGGGTGCGAAGTTTGGTTTAAGATCGGGTGACGTAAGGAATACATAATCTGCAATGGCCCCGACTGGGGGGTAAAAGATTAACGTACAGACACTGAGTTAGGAGGGTATGTTGTCCATGTGAGGGCTACGTTCAGGAGCGGAGTATAACGAGCGGATACGACGATGAGGATGAATTGACCTGGCTGGCTGGCTGGCTGGCTGGCTGGCTGATGTCCTTTCTGCTATCCCTGGTGTGTAAAGGCAGAGGCATTTTTGAATCTCTTACAATTGTTATTAGTGCTGCAGTTGCTTGCCCTAAACCTATGCCATTAGATTTCTTTCACAGTCTCTTTTGGTCCTGAGTGGTAACAGGCTGCTCTGTGTGTGGGGTTATGGAGTGAGATAGCAAATGTTAGTTGCAGAGATGGTGTATGTGCCAAAAAAGTTGTAGACCTCTCCCTCAGCCACCCCTGTCCCACAGTGCAATCTGCAAAATTTCTTTGCTGTCTGAATGGAAAAGAGCATTTTACTCAACTGTGAAGTTGTTTACAACTTCTAGTTTTTAACCAAGATCAGTACCTATTAACCTAAGTATTAATGATTTTAAACCTGCATCATAAAACTAAACTTCTAGTAGAAATACAAATAGTTTTATTTTAAAGAGAAAAAAAACCATATAATGTGCATTTACAGACATCAAAAGAGACCTGTAGCACTCATTACACATATACATTTTCAATCTCTTTTAATTCATCATGCTTTGGAACCCATGTCCCTTGCCTAATGAGAAGTATGTAGGTTCGGGTCAGTCCCGAAATCGTGACCTGCTAAGTACTGTTCTACTGTCCTTGATTCATATCACTAGGATAACTACACTTTATTACTCCTGCCCTAATAACAAAGAGACTGGGGATACCACAGCAGCCAAAATGACTATTTGGACAAGCACCCCCATCATGCAATGCGGGGTGGGTGTGACCATGCACATCAGCAACAAAAGGCCTTTACAACACATCACCAACAGATGGCAGGGTAGAGTTCATTCTGACCTTGCTTACATCCTCCCCCCAGCCAAGAATTGGTGGTCCTGATAAATCAGTTTCTCTATTATACCAACTCATTGGTATTGAATGCTGAAGTTATGGCCAGCAAAAGTAACCACCCATCTCTGCCCTGTAGCATCCAGCTTAGCCCTTGTTAACACATAAGTCAGTGGATTGTTCTCTGTCCATACCTGAAACTGAGCACCAGACAAGTAGTCTTGAAATTTCTCAGTGATGGCCCATTTCAAGGCCAAGAACTGCAGCTGGTGGATGGGATAGCGAGTTTCGCTATCAGACAGTCCTCAGCTGGCAAAGGCTACAAATTTATATTTACCTTCCACTTCCTGGTACGAGAGTGCTCCCAGACCCTCCAAACTGGCATCAGCATGCAGGATAAACGGTTGGTTGGGTCAGCAAGGACTAGGACTGGCACATGAATCAGGCAAATAATGATTTCCCGTAAAGCCCTGTCACATCTCTCATCCTGCCATGTCCCCGATGGAGAGGAGAGGAGCCCCTCCCCTGTCCCAGGCTAGGACTACCAGATCTGTGGATGTCAGGTGTCTATGATCCAGCCCAGTCTCAGTTCACCTGTCTTGCTCTTACTAGAGCTGATGGGGAGAGAAGTTCTTCTTTCAACCCAGGCCTACTAGAGTTGTTGTTGCAGTAGGGAAAAGATGTTCTAGAGAGAGAGGGCAGGGGGGAAATTTTGTTCTCTCTGCAGTTCTAATTTCTCGTTTCTCTTCTTTTTCTGCTCTAGCCTGGTTTCTTTCTTCCATCTCAATTTTATTTTTCCCTGCCTTGTTCCAGAGGCCTCACAGCCCAATTTTCTGCTCTAATTCTCAGTCTTCTACTGCACCCTGAACATTTCATTCCAACCCCACCCCAGAGCCTGCACCCCCAGAGCCAGTGCTCTCATCCCCCTGCACTCCAACTCTCTGTCCCATGCAGCCTGATTTAGGGTGTACTAATAATATTAATTTGGATAATATGATGAAAATTTAATTTATTATTTTACATTTTATTTAATTTAATTGAGTTACAAAGTTGCAGTTGCATTACTGCTATTCAAAAGATACATATGGCATTATATGCAACAAAGGATTGGTTAATATACTCACACCCTTCCTTGATAACCTGGTGGTAAGAGACACAGGACTAGCCTTGCAGTTCAGGTTTCTCAATTCTTGAGTGAAAGATGCAGTGCTTAGAAAAAGCTAATGTTACTTTGGGTTTACTTGACTAAGTTAAACTTAAAATCAAAACCTAATAAACAAAGAATAAAAACTTAGGGAAACCGAGCTTAGCCGAGTTACTTTGAAACTTTAAGTTTAAGAACAAGTACAGCCTATTGATAGTAGAGAGAGAGAGAGTGGAGGAAGTAAGTCAGAATGATAGAGCGACGTGCTCTAGCGAGGTGGGTTACCTCTTTTATAGGGCACAAGCACCGGAAATCCTTCCTCCTATGCCCAAATTTCATTCCTTACCCACAAAACATTAGGGTACACTTACTTCATAGGCTAGTATGTTTGTGCGTGTTGGTGACATGTACATATGCACAAGTTCCCTTGTGGTGTACCTGTTAAGTCTGTGGGTACAACACTGAAAAAAACTCCTATGCCATTGTCCATTGTTGATAGGTCTAGGTAAAGGTCTTAGACAGGTGTGGGTATTTCTCTATTTAAGTAACAAGATAAAGGTCAATTTTCCTTTCTGAGTAAAAGGTCACACTATAGAGACGCTCACTTTGCCTTAGCTTAACATACAGGATATGGCCTGTAGGTCCTCGTAAGTCATGTGCCCCAGCCAGGGCCGCCCAGAGGGGGGGGCAAGTGGGGCAATTTACCCCAGGCCCCGGGCCAGGCAGGGGCCCCCACGAGAGTTTTTCAGGGCCCCTGGAGCGAGGTCCTTCACTCGCTCCGGGGGCCCCGGAAAACTCTCGTGGAGCCCGGGCCCCCGGAGCTTCTTCACTCCCGGTCTTCGCTGGCGGGGGGTCCTTCCTCTCCGGGATAGAAGGACTCCTCCCGCCGCCGAATTACCGCCGAAGCGGGACCCGCCGCCAGAGTGCAGCTGGGTCTTTGGTGGTAATTCGGCAGTGGGGGCGTCCTTCCGTTCCGGGACCCGCCGCCGAAGTGCTCCGAAGACCTGCGGTGGGGGCTGCACTTCAGCGGCGGGTCCTGCTTCAGCGGTAATTCGGCGGAGGGGGGTCCCCACATGGGTCTTTGGGGGCACTTTGGTGGTGGGTCCCGGAATGGAAGGACCCCCCGCCACTGACTTACCGCCGAAGCGGGGCCCCCTGCCGCCAAAGACCCCGGGCCCCCGGAATCCTCTGGGCGGCCCTGGCCCCAGCCCCCTAATCATTTTTATTGCCCTCTGCTGAACTCTCTCCAGTTTGTCCACATCCCTTCTCATGTGGGTCCCAACCCCAAAAGTACTCACATTTCACCCCAATGGCTCCAAAATGTACATAGGGTGCTGCCATGGTCAAGTCACTCTTGAGCCTGCTGGTGGAGAACAAGGTGAAAATTAGCCAGGATGTTACTCAGTCAATTCCCTCTGCTCCCAGCAGGTGGTATCGGAAAGCTCCAAGATGGCTCACTTCCCTTTCTCTCATCAGCTTTAGGCCCCAGGGTTACAAATGCACAAACCAGTTGGGATTCTCCCCTGGGCTCAGGGTGTGGGGCTGCTCTGAGGGGATGGACTTGCACACTTGGGATATTAGTGCGAAGATACAATTTCAATTTCTCATAAAGAAATCTGAGGGAAAAGTTTTCAACTAGCAATAATCACACCTCAGATTAACTTCATTGGTTAAGATACTGCCACTTTTTTGGGTAAAAATCTTATTTAGTGAAAGGAAAGCTGCAGTGACAGCCTGGTTACTGGGGTGCAAAACATTTTTCCCCTGGGAGAAACAAGAAGTTAGAATTAGAAATTTACATCATTTGTTCCAATGTTGGCACAGGTTTAATTTTGCTTCTGTGTAGGTTTGTTTCAGGTTGTGACTGTTTTGGTTTATTGGGTTGTTTTGTTTTTTTAAATTGGAATGGAGCTTTTAATTGACATTTGCTGGATTTGAATGGCTGACCTACAACACCAGTTTTGACATTGTTCTGCATATTTTATACAGATTTGGCCAGTATTCAAGGATTCGATTCCTTTATAGGAGATTTTAGTGGTCAGGCTTATTTATTTTATGTTATTTTATCATCCTGCTGTAGCACACCTTTTCTATAAAATGTTGAAATTATTAATTTATGGTATTTGTTAGTTTTTATTTTTAAAAACAAAGTTTTTCTTAGTGTTTGGGTTTTAAATTAAGCATTGTTTTTGGTTTCAATTTTTTATTTTGGCTTTGGTTATTGATGGGATCTTTAAGAACTTTGGATTTAATACTAAAATTTGGACAACTTTAGATTATTTAAAGTAAACCCTGTTTACTATTTTATTTTAATAAAGGTTGTATTGCTCTAACCCTTGGCCTTTAAGTGGGAAGGAGCAGAGGCATGGGCGGCATGGCCCCCGTGAAAGGTGGGGCCAGGTGATGGGGGGCACAGCCCCCCCAAATTTTTGGCTAGCCCACCTCAGTCCCCCACCAAATGAGAAGAGTCTGATGTCACCCCTGCTGGTCACTGGGTGTCACTGCTGCTCCATGGGAAACATGCTCTGTGCATTACCCAGATTGGCGGGAAACACACTCTGTGCATTACCGTGACTGGTCAGTGGCGGGTCACTGCTCCTAGAAGGCAGACACACGCTGTGCATTACGCCACCTGGCCACTGGGTGTCACTGCTGTATCAAGGGAAACACCTTCTGTGCATTTCCCTGAATGACCACGAGGTGTCACTGCTGCGCCAAGGAAAACACCTTCTGTTCATTACTCTGACTGCCCACTGGGTGTCACTGCTGCGCCCAGGGAGACATAAGAACGGCCAGGCTGGTTCAGACGCAAAGTCCATCTCACCCAGTATCCTTCTGTCTTCTGACAGCGGCCAGTGCCAGGTGCCCCAGAGGGAATGAACAGAGCAGGGAATCATCAAGTGATCCATCCCCTGTCGCCCATTCCCAGCTTCTGGCAAACAGAGGCTACAGGCACCATCCCTGCCCACCCTGGCTAATAGCCACTGATGGACCTGTCCTCTGTTCATGTATCTAGTTCTTTTTTTGAACCCTGTTATAGTCTTGGCCTTCACAACATCCTCTGGCGAGGAGTTCCACAGGTTAACTATGCAACTGCCCTGACTTTACCGCCCCCCCACCCCGGGTTGTATATGGAAAGGAGGATGAGGATGAGGAGAGCCATGATGTGTCTGTCACTGGCTGGTGCCTCAGTTTCCTCTAGGCAGCAGTGCTGCAGGCTCCTTTGATCAGTTCCCATGCAACTGTGTCGGGGGAAGGGGGAGTAGAGGCTCATGCCTCCCAGCCCCACACCCCTCTTCCAGCAGCTGGGGAATCCAGGCCAAATGTAACCCTGGTAGCTGGGACGGGATTAGCCTGGGCCGGGGTAGGGCTGGGGAGGAATTGCTGGGGAGACAGATGCACCCGCTGTGAGGGGAGATCCTCCCATTCCCTGCCAGCCCCCCTCATTTCTTGCAGCACGGCGCCACCTAGCACTTCTTACTCTGTCGTGGGGGTGTCTGCTGCCTGCTTTCTCCCTTAGCATCGTCTCTCCCCCAAGGCACTGGTGTTGCCCGTCCAGCGCCCTGGTGTGCCCCGTTGCGCTGCTCTGCAATTGCGGAGACAGCTGGTGGATGGAATATGGGGGTGGGCAAGGCTGGGGACCAGGACTCCTGGGTTCTCCCCCCAAATCTGGGAGGGGAGGGGGGTTAGTGCGTAGAGTGAGGGAGGGGCAGGGCTGGGATCCAGGGCTCCTGCTTTTTCTGGTTTTCTCCACCTCCTGAAGCTGCCTCGGTCCTTTCAGTGCATTTCCTGTTCCAAATTCATTTCCTGACTTGTGCAACCCACTCCAGAGGTGGCTGCATCTCAGTGTTGGGTGAGGCACCCTTGGCTGCATCACCTCCTAACCGCGTCTCTCTCTCCCTGCAGGTGACCCTGCAGCACTCGGCAAACATCCGCAAGATCGTGGGGGGCGCTTTGAGCATTGGGCAGGCAGGGGCCAGGAGCCCAGCCCCCCCCCACCCACGAGAATGGGATCCAGCCCCCCCCCTACTTTTTACAGGGATTAAAGAGGGGCAAAGGGGGGCAAATCAGAGGAGGGGGTGGCCAGGGTCTGAGCAGGGGGTGGAAATTGACTGGTCGGGGGGTCAAGCAGCTGGAGGCAGAGTTAGGAGAGGGGCTGAAGGGCAAAGTCAGTGAGGGGGGGAGGAGCCGGAGTTCAGCCCAGGGGGAGGCGCTGCCAGAGGGTTAAACCCCGGCACAGGCAGGGGCAGAGGGGTAACAGTTCCCCCGGGGGCGGGGGACTGAGACTCCAGTGTTTGCAAAAACAGGGTGGGGGGAGCAGAGGGGCTTTTCTATTTCCCCTCCCACAGGCAGCACCTCTCAGCATGGGCTTCCCAGGGCTGGGCTCTTAAAGGCACAGGCATCCCACTGCCTAGACACTGCAGCTCCTCTCTGATGTAACCTACTGAGGTGCTGAAGTAGGAGACTCAATTCAGTGAAACCGGGCATTCCCTATATGCCCCCCAGCCAGGGGGCTGTGCACCCCTTCCCCGAATTTCCCCAACACCTCCCCAGTGGTCAGGTAGTTACATGCAGCGCTGCCAATGTTGTCACTGGTTGCAAATCTGAATGGAAATTGAAACGTTAACACACAGTTTAAAAGCAGATACAAGGTATGAAAAATACTTGTACCTGAGAAAGTAAAATAGGTTTGAAAAGTCTGGACAAAGCCGGGTTCCTCACCCAGCTGTTGTGTTTGCTGACAGTGTCGGTGCATTGGCTTCGGCAATGTTGGCCAACCTCAGAATTTCAAATCATGGTTTGGATGCAAGGTGTGAATGACTCTCCCCTGACAGCTAGTGATGACCAGGGTTGGGGGAGGCTTTGGGACCAGACTGTATTTACATGAACTCACCTGCTCTGCCGAGGTGTCCAGGAGACAGAGCTGTGCTGCCTCTGCTCTAGGTGCCCAGAGGAGGAGGGAAGGTGTGTGGGGCTCCAGACTGGGACTCTTCCTCCCTCCTGCCAAGCCCTGACTCTCAATCCCAGCCCTGACCCTCCTTTCTTCAAGCTCCATGTGGGCCAGAGGAAAAGTTTGGAAGGAAACACAAGGGCCAAACTTGTGGGCATCAGGTGAAGCAGCAAGAATCCCAACCATCAGGGTACCAAGCTCTAGAGCCCCAACCCATTGTGGCCACCGCAGCCAAAGACCTGGCTCTAGGAGATGTGAGTCACCCAGCAGGAGGGGGGAGACTGGCTCTTGCACAGCTGGAGGCAGGGAAGTTGAGCCCTGTAAGCTCCAGGGCTTCACCACAAGCCAACACAAGGTCCCACTGAGAGTTGAAATCAGATTGCAGGATTCAGAGTCCTGAGTGCTGCCCATTACACCATGGGACCAGCTCATGCTGCCCTCTCTGCACATTGGTGACCCTCACGGGGCTGGCTTGTGTAAGGGGGCTCTTGGCCCTTTACTAAAACTTAGCGGGGGGGGGCGGGGTTTGGTTGGCTAGTTCCCAGTCCCGGGGGAAGGGCCAATGGGAAATCAGGACCCTGAGACTGACAGTCCCCAGGGGCAATGGGGAGAGGCCAAAGCTCCAAGTTAGCCGCACTGACAGGCCAGGCAGTGTAATGAGGGAGTCACCAGGCCAGGGGGTCCCATCCTCCCTGGGAGCTGGAACTGCCTGGGCCAGAGTGGGGCAGAGCTAAGGAGAGAGCAGGAGCCCGAGAAGAGCCGGGGAGCAGAGCTGTGCAGGTGTAGTGCCAGAAACTGCTCCCTGTAGGACTTTGCTACCTGTAGCAGTTACTGAGACCTGAGGTTGTTCTTATTTGCTAACTTGTCATAACTGGCTAAAACTTGACAGTGGTTTCTCTAGCTAATATCAGTCCCTGGCCCTGTGGTCTAGACATCCTCATTCACATCAGGCTTCAAGTTGAGAATCATTTTCCATTCCCACTCTGTGGGAGGGGAGACTTTTAAACGTGCTCTCTGTGCGACTGCACATGGCTAAGCAAAGAGAACAAAGCCCCAATCCTCCCTGTGCTTTGGGAGCCAGGTTTGCGGTGGGAATTCTGTAGTTCAGATGACTTCACGCCTGGGCGTTGTGATTCTTTACCAGTTTCTCTGGCGTTGGGGGAGTTTTGGGTTCACAGCTGTGATGGCCGAGTGGTTAAGATGTTGGAGTTGAAATCCAATAAGGCCCATCTACGCAGGTTCAAATCCTGCTCACAGCAAGGTCTTTTTTTTAGCCAGTCTCTCACCTGGGCAATACCTCTGTACAACCACCTGAAACACTCTCAATTCTCTCCCCAACCCAAGTCAATCCTGTTCTGCTCCTTTCATCGAGATCCCTGGGATACCACCTCACACTGTGTCCCTGAGGTGTCAGGCAAACTCTCAGCGCTTGAAGCCTCTGCCACTCACCTAGTACCCCATGCCCCATAGGTTAGCCATGTTGATGTGCTCTCCTTCACGTAAATCCGCTCAGTGCGACTCCTGGCCTGTCCCTGAAGAAAGGTGTATCCCCGCTGCAGCTGCTGTGAGCTTGGGTCAGAGGACTAGGAAGCTACCGCCCTCCCTCCACTGGTTCTGCTATGGAGAAACAAGTCCTCTAAGCCGAGCTCGCTAGGATCCCCTGAAAACCCATCACCCAGCTCCCAAACCGAAGTCTGACCCCACCCTATCCAATCAGCTCCTTTTCTTTGTCTAGCTCCTGGGCAGAGGTGTCACCTCCCCTCCCGAGGCCTAGCTCATGTTACAGTCTGAATACCTGTGTCTCACGTAAAATCCTCCCTGGTTTTCCCATCCCCCACATAGACAGCCCCTACTCCACCACATCAATATACGATCACGGCCAGGCGCTGGGGGCGCAGGCAGCAGCCCAGCGGAAAATGCTCAGCTCTGCGCTCTCGGGGCGGCCACCTACCTCGCCGGCGGCCACAGGTCTTTCTCAAGTCTCCCCATTACAGTCACAGGTCAAATGCTGAGCAAAGGAAAAAAGACAGGAAGCCAATCCCATGCCTGTCCCTTTTTCTGTCTTCCTCCACCCCTGGACCAAGTCCCTCCCCGTTTGTCTGGGCCATTGTCCTCATGGCCCTGGCCAGCCTATTTCCCTTTGCCGCTCTGAAACGTGCCCCCACGTGCAGGCCCCGGGGGAGGCTTTGGCTAGGGCGAGCGTTTCCTTGCGAGGTAATTGTCTCTCTGGAGGTGAAAGTCATCAGTGCGGGGTGCGAAGGTGTTGTGTATTTGGTTGTCATGGTTTTTGTTGCTATGGCAACTGAGTTAGATTATTATGGGTTAGCTCAGCCGGTTTCAACCGGCTGAGTGAACTCTCTGTCTCTGTAAATAAAATGGAGGTTTTGGTTAGCTGTCTGCTCTCTGGCCTCAAGTGATTGCTTCCTACACCGGCTGCCCCAAGGATATAACACTGGCGACGAGGGTGAGACTCCCATGCTGCTCCAGTAACAGAAGGAAGTAGAAGTTAACGTAAAGAACAAACAAACAAAAAAAGCTGCTTGTTTGCACTGACTGTGAAAGTGAAACTAAAATCATGGCTACTCTGACCAGGCCCCTGGAGCCCTTTGATGAGAATACAGAGCAGTGGCATGTGTATACTGAGCGTTTTGAGCTTTTTGGTATTGCAAATGACATTACAGAAGCGAAGAAGGTGCCAATATTCTTAACTGTTGTAGGGGCTAAAACCTACTCTCTGCTACGCAGCTTACTGCACCCTGTTAAGCCTGAGACTAAATCTTACAGTGACATTGTGGAAATCCTGGGGTCTCATTTCTCCCCAAAACCACTGGTAATTGCTGAAAGATATAGGTTCCACAAAAGAGACCAAAAGGAAGATGAAACAGTTGTACAATTTGTAGCCATTCTAAAAAAGCTAGCAGAACACTGTGAATTTAAAGAAATGTTAAATGATGCCCTGCGTGACAGGTTAATGTGTGGCCTGTACAGTGAAGCTATACGGAAGTGCCTACTGACAGAGGCTCAGCTTACCTTACAGAAGGCTGTTGATATTGCTGTCTCCATGGAACTGGCTACAAGGGAGGCACAATACATCGGTGCACCCCCTAGGGTGCAAAAAGTGTCACAAGAACCGACCCACAAAACTGTGCAGAGTCAAGAATGTTACCACTGTGGTAAGCCAGGACACCAGGCATCAGAATGCTGGTGTAAGGACCTGGTGTGTCGACACTGTGGCAAAAAGGGACACATTGAGTATGCCTGTAAACAAAAGAAAAAGAGGCCTGTGGTCTGGCCGACAAAAAGAGGAACCTTGCATACTCTAGAGCAGACCCAGGATGATCAAGGAGACACCTCATCACAAGAGGAAGTGCCACTGCATGTTTTGTCTTTGGCAGCGGGCTCACATGACTACTGGGTAACCCCCTTATTGGAGGGCAAACCTATACGCATGGAACTAGACACCGGTGCAGCTGTCTCGCTGGTTCCTGAGACTGTGTATAAGGAAAAGCTACAGCATCTTCCGCTTAAGGCAACAAAAACTGTTCTGAAGACGTATACAGGTGAAGCTGTGCCCATGTTGGGCACTATTGATGTTAAGGTGGAGCTCAATGGACGGGCGGCTAAATTGCCACTGTTTGTGGTGAGAGGTAACTACCCAGCCTTAATGGGTAGGTCTTGGCTTGGGAAGATTCAGCTGAACTGGGCAGAAGTGCACCAGATGACTAAAGAAGAAACCAGTCTAACCCCTATACTAAGGAAACATGCTGCTGTTTTTGGAGATGATCTGGGAAGTATGAAGGGAATCACTGTGACATTGAACATTAAACCTGGCAGTCCACCAAAATATCTGAAAGCCCGAACTGTGCCATATGCCATCAGGCCAAAAGTTGAAGCAGACCTGGAGCGCCTGGTCACCAATGGAGTCCTAATACCAGTTACCCATAACTCATGGGCCACTCCTATCGTTCCAATAGTGAAGAAAGATGGCTCTCTCCGGATTTGCGGTGATTTTAAAGTCACTGTCAACCCAGTGTTGTGTGCAGAGCAATACCCGCTTCCCCGCATCGATGACCTCTTCGCAGGCCTGGCTGGGGGACAAAAGTTCAGTAAGATTGATCTGAGTCAAGCATATTTACAGATGCACGTCGATGAAAAGTCCCAAGAGCTGTTAACTATTGTGACTCATAAGGGGCTTTATCGATACTGTTGCCTACCCTTCGGAATCACATCGGCTCCCGCCCTGTTCCAGAGGGCTATGGACCAGATCTTGTGTGGCTTGTCAGGAGTTCAGTGCTATCTGGATGATATCCTGGTCACTGGAAGAAATGAAGAGGATCACTTAAAGAATTTAGAGGCTACCCTACAAAGACTGGAAGAGTATAGCCTACGAGTTCGCAAAGACAAGTGTGAATTCTTCAAGCCCTCTGTTGAATATTTGGGACACATCATCGATTCTGCAGGTCTTCATAAGGCCCCTGCAAAAGTTAAAGCTATTGTGGAGGCTCCCCCACCTCAAAATGTAAGCCAGCTGCGCTCATTTCTAGGACTACTGAACTATTATGGAAAGTTCATCTCACAGTTAGCCACACTGCTAAAACCACTTCATGAGCTCCTTGGGCAGAACAAGGCCTGGAAGTGGACTGAAGCCTGTGATGTTGCATTTAACAAAGCTAAGGATGCATTGTTAAATTCTGAAGTTCTAACGCACTTTGATCCATCCTTACCACTGCAATTGGCCTGCGATGCCTCCCCTTATGGAGTGGGAGCAGTCGTGTCACATATTATGCCTTCAGGAGAAGAGAGACCTATTGCTTTTGCTTCATGCACTCTAAGCAAAGCAGAAACTAACTACGCCCAAATCGAACGTGAGGCATTAGGAATTATTTTTGGAATTCGGAAGTTTCATCAGTACCTGTTTGGGCGAAAATTTACTCTTCTCACAGACCATCGATCTCTGACATCAATTTTTGGACCCTACACAGGCATTCCCCCATTAGCTGCTAGTCGTATGCAACGTTGGGCATTGTTACTTTCAGCACACACATATGAAATCAAATATCGGAAATCCACTCTACACGGCAATGCAGATGGCCTCTCAAGGTTGCCTTTGCCGGTCAAACACCAAGATAGTGCCCAAAAGGAAATCTTCTACTTTGAACAGGTAGAGAATACACCCATCACTGCTACTCAGATAAAGAAGGCAACTCGCGTTGACCCAGTATTGTCCCACGTTATGGACCTGGTGATGCATGGAAAATCTCGACAAACCTCTCCGGTCTCATCCGACCTTGTTCCCTACATGTCCAAGCGGACGGAGTTATCGGTCCAATCTGGTTGTTTGTTGTGGGGGAGACGTGTCATTATTCCACCACCACTGAGATCACAGATGTTAGAACAGCTACATTCCGGTCACTGTGGAATAGTGCGCATGAAGGAAATTGCATGAAGCTATTTTTGGTGGCCTGGACTGGACAGCGCTATTGAAGAGAAGGCAAAAGCTTGTATGTCATGTCAGGGTGTGAGGAATGCACCCCAGTGGGCACCCCTACACCCATGGGACTGGCCTGAAAACCCGTGGCAACGTATTCACGTTGACTTTGCTGGACCCCTTGAAGGAAGCATGTTCTTGGTGGCAATAGATGCCCATTCTAAATGGCCAGAAGTCTCTATAATGCAGTCCACTTCTGCAGAGAGTACTATCCAAAAACTACGAGGACTCTTTAGTCGTTTTGGTCTGCCAGAACAACTTGTGAGCGACAATGGACCGCAGTTCGTTTCTCGGGAGTTTCAAAATTTTATGAAGGCAAATGGGATACACCACATCACGTCAGCACCATATCATCCGTCCACCAACGGATTAGCTGAAAGATTTGTGCAGACAATGAAAAACGCTTTGAAATCAGCAAGGGGACAACACTCCATTCAAAAGCGTCTGGATACCTTTTTACTTTCCTACAGAAACACACCTCATGCTACGACCCACGCATCTCCGGCCTTTCTAATGATGGGACGACAGCTGCGCACTTGCTTTGATCTGCTGAAACCTTCTGAACCCCGACAAATTGTGCAACATCAGCAGCAATATCAAGTCATCAGACGGGCACCCAGAGCAAAAGACAGAACCTTTAGCCCGGGACAGCCAGTTTTGGCTCGGAATTATACTTCCAGAGCTAAATGGGTTCCGGCCACAGTCATCACTCAAACAGGACCTGTTTCCTACACAGTCCGGACTGCAGAGAAACTTACCTGGCGGAGACATGTAGATCAGCTGTTGCCAGGTCATGCCAGTCCTCAGGACCCATCTGCAGTTGAGGGGTCTGACTTCACCTCTTCTGGTGAGGGACTGAATCACGAGTCACCTGTTTCTGACTGTTCTCCTCCATTACTGCCGGCAGCTGAGATACCCCTTTGCCCAGCACGAGCTGATACCACCTCCTCACCTGTTCGTGCTGCGGACCCTGAGCCCCTAGTGCTTTTGGGTGCAATAACAGCAGAAGTTAGCCGTAATCCACCTAGAGACAGAAGGCCTCCTCATCGGCTGGATCTTTAGCTAGGGCGAACCCACAGTTATGGGGCAAAATAATCCCCAGGATTTAGCCGGGAATGGACGCAGTCTACCCTCCTTCTCTAGTCTAGTGTGTGTTTTATTTAGGGGATGTTCTTATTAGGGGGGGAGGAATATGTTGTGTATTTGGTTGTCATGGTTTTTGTTGCTATGGCAACTGAGTTAGATTTTTCTGTCTTCCTCCACCCCTGGACCAAGTCCCTCCCCGTTTGTCTGGGCCATTGTCCTCATGGCCCTGGCCAGCCTATTTCCCTTTGCCGCTCTGAAATGTGCCCCCAAGTGCAGGCCCCGGGGGAGGCTTTGGCTAGGGCGAGCGTGTCCTTGCGAGGTAATTGTCTCTCTGGAGGTGAAAGTCATCAGTGCGGGGTGCGAAGGGAAGTGGCCGTCGAAGGAGAATGCAAGGCATGTGGCAGGCAGGCCAGGGATTTCTTTGTCCCCCCTTCAAAAGGGGTCACCCTCCCCGTCGGGGAATCGAACCCCGGTCTCCCGCATGACAGGCGGGGATACTCACCACTATACTAACGAGGAAAGGGGCATGATGAGTGGCCCCACCTCCCACAGACCAGCTATGGTCAGCGTACACCTACACCGTCGCATGAGCCCCAGCAGGCAACAACACCCCTGGCCCTCTTCTGCTTCCCAAAGGCTTTGGCCGCAGCAACAGCCCTGGCCCTCCTCACCTGCCCTTGCCCAGCAGGACGCCTTTCCGGGCCTACACAGCTCCTCACACAACACCCGCCTGGGACCTTGCCCTCCCCTACCAGCTCAGCAGCACCTTTTTTCCTCTCAAAACCTCCTCTTGCCACCCTCCCCCTTCCACACTTCACACTCACCTCATCACAAACTCACCCACGGCCCCTTTGGCTTCTCAAGCGCCTCTGGAGGGACGCAGCTTCCCTGGCACGCAGATCCTTCCCTTCAACGCGCACTGGACGGACATTCGAAGCCCTTTCCAGGAGGGAATGCGCTGCTTTTGGACCCTGGCGCCCAGCAAGAAGTCCTGGTACTCTTTTTCTGACCGATGGACCCCACTGACTTGTCTTTACCAAGCAGAAACTGAGGACCGGCTGATGGCTCTCTTTGCAAACAGACGCCATCAGACTGAGCCACGAGGCGTGCTGCAGGATAGCCCCTCCCCACCAAAAAGCAATGCTGTGACCCGGATTCGAACCGAGGTTGCTGCGGCCACGGCGCAGAGTACTAACCACTATACGATCACGGCCAGGTGCTGGGGGGACAGGCAGTAGCCCAACGGAAAATGCTCAGCTCTGTGCTCTCGGGGCGGCCACCTACCTCGCCGGCGGCCACAGGTCATTCTCAAGTCTCCCCATTACAGTCACAGGTCAAATGCTGAGCAAAGGAAAAAAGACAGGAAGCCAATCCCATGCCTGTCCCTTTTTCTGTCTTCCTCCACCCCTGGACCAAGTCCCTCCCCATTTGTCTGGGCCATTGTCCTCATGGCCCTGGCCAGCCTATTTCCCTTTGCCGCTCTGAAACGTGCCCCCACGTGCAGGCCCCGGGGGAGGCTTTGGCTAGGGCGAGCGTGTCCTTGCGAGGTAATTGTCTCTCTGGAGGTGAAAGTCATCAGTGCGGGGTGCGAAGGGAAGTGGCCGTCGAAGGAGAATGCAAGGCATGTGGTGGGCAGGCCAGGGATTTCTTTGTCCCCCCTTCAAAAGGGGTCACCCTCCCAGTCGGGGAATCGAACCCCAGTCTCCCGCGTGACAGGCAGGGATACTCACCACTATACTAACGAGGAAAGGGGCATGGTGAGTGGCCCCAGCTCCCACAGACCAGCTATGGTCAGCGTACACCTACACCGTCGCATGGGCCCCAGCAGGCAACAACACCCCTGGCCCTCTTCTGCTTCCCAAAGGCTTTGGCCGCAGCAACAGCCCTGGCCCTCCTCACCTGCCCTTGCCCAGCAGGACGCCTTTCCGGACCTACACAGCTCCTCACACAACACCCGCCTGGGACCTTGCCCTCCCCTACCAACTCAGCAGCACCTTTTTTCCTCTCAGAACCTCCCCTTGCCACCCTCCCCCTTCCACACGTCACACTCACCTCATCACAAACTCACCCATGGCCCCTTTGGCTTCTCAAGCGCCTCTGGAGGGACGCAGCTTCCCAGGCACGCAGATCCTTCCCTTCAGTGGGTGTTTGCCATGGCAGGGAGCAGCCTGGCTGGGTGCTTTTGTGCCTGTCTGAAGGCCACACATAGGCATGGTCCTGCCCTCCTCTGGCCCTGACCTCAATTGTTCTGTGGCTTTTAAGCCTTCCCTTGGAGCTGTTAGCACCAGCTGCTTCTGCTCTAAGTGCCCAGAGGAGGAGAGGTGTGCTGGGCTCTGTGACAAAGTTGGGGATTTTCTTGGGGTTTTCTGTGTTTTCCAGTGGTTTGCATGCACAGGGAGTGGGACTCAGTGTCCCCAGGTGTTACTGGTTTAACGAGGTGAGGGGAGAGGGAGTTTGTTGTTACAGAGGACCGGAGAGGGACTTGGGACCCCGGCTGATGGCCTGGAGGATGGAGACCCCAGCGACTGGTGACCTGGTGACCCGGAGACACAGCTCAGGAGTCACAGCCAGTTCTGGCCAGTGAGAGGACAATGGGCTGCGGGGAGAGGACCCCGTGACCAACCTGTTCCAGCCAGAGGAGGGCGGAGAGGAGAGGAGGCCCAGGCAACCCTGTTTACCTGGAGAAAAGACAATGGACAGAGGTGGGGCTTGGGGCCGGGGATATAAGAGGCCTAGCTGGGAAGCAGGGAGGCTCGGGGCTGGCGAGGGGAAGCAGGCAGAGAGCCCACCTGGCTGCAGGGGGACTGGGATGTGCTGTTACTGTGAGAGGCCAGGCCTGAGGCCCTGAGAGTTTCCTGTGCTGTGTTCAACTCTCAATAAACCCTCCTGTTTTATGCTGGCTGAGAGTCACTCCGGTCTAGAGAACAGGGGACATCAACCCCTTCGGGGGTGAGGAGGCCCAGGGGATCCAGAGCGCGTGGACTCCCTGACGGGGCCCACGGCAGAGACAGACGTGCTAAGGCTCAGAGAGGTGCGGCTCCAGGAGGTGGAGGGGCCTGACCCTGAGAGAGAGTGGACCCCCGAGAAGGGCTGTCGCACTGAAAGGAGCACCCCCCATGGACCGCACAGGGCCAAGAGTGGGCAGGATCTGTGACATCACAAAGGCCTTTTGCAGGACCTCAGACTATTGGTCAAAGGTGGTGGGGAGGTGGTGACCTCACAGAGAGATGCTGACATCAGCCAGGCAGGACAGGGGCGAGGGGCCAGGGAAACCTCAGAGACCCCTGTGGCTTTGCTTCAACAAGTCTCCTTCTCCTGGTCTCTCTTTGAGAACTGAGAGAGTATTCGGGTTCAGGTACGTGAGCGCCAGGAGGCACCTATTTTGAGTTTTCTCCTTCCCTTTTAGTGATTTTACTAGAAAACTGCCATCCCTGTTTAGAAGGTAAGAGCCTCCTCTAGGGAAGGGGTGTCCTGGGGGTGTCACAGTTCGGATGCCGGGGCCCCCCATTGAAGGAAGTTCCCGCCACCCTGCTCTGTGTTCGCAGGGCGGGAGAGAGCAGCATCCACGGCAGTGATTTGCTCCTGGCTGCCGGAGCAGAGCAGCAGGCTCAGCTGTCAGAACTTCCCAGAGCGATGAAAGGGGAGGGGCCCATGGCTCTGCAGCAGGAATGCAGGGCAGGCGAGTTCACGGCGGGCATTGTGGGACACTGGAAGAGGGCAGTTATGGTGATATAATGAACAGCAGCGTCTACACTGACACTCTCACTTTAAGTTTGCTGCAAAAAGCTCTAGACTGCTCATCAAAGTCGTTTTATTTTGTCACCAAAACAGGACAGTTTTGTCGCCAGACGTGGCATTGCAGTGTGTACACCAGCCACAAGCCGCTGACCGAGGGAGCATAGTGTGTTTTTCACACACGTGAGCAATATAATTCTGCTGAAATAACTTTGTAGTGCAGACCTGGCCAAAGATTCACACACAGACACACAGCTTGCAAGGAAAACCTCACCTGCTCCTCTGCTTTGCAGAATCCAAACACAAGCAAAGCTTGTCAGGCTCAGGTGGGAATGCAGGGAATCAGGTATGAGCAGATACTGTATTTTAGTTACAGGCAGGCACGGTGGTTTAGCTGGCTAAAGTAGTTGCTTTGTAAACAGGAGATCTCGGTTTAATTCCCAGAGGTGCCTTGTTGAGATCCTTTTAGAGCACCTGGTATTGGCTACTGTCAGAAGACAAGATTCAGAGCTAGATGGACCTTTGGTCTAGCCCAGTGTGGTTTTTTTTATGATTTAAATTACACTCACTGGCACTGATAATTGATTTTCTGATTGTTTGGGAGTTAAGAGCTGATAGGTCAGTGGTCCAAGCCCCTCACGGATGACCCCCTGTTATATCCTTGGGGGCAGCCGGTTTAGGAAGAAATCACTTGAGGCCAGACAGCAGACAGCTAACAAAACCACCATTTTATTTACAGACTCAGAGAACTCACCCAGCCGGCTGAAGCTGGCTGAGCTATCCCCTAATAATCTAACTCAGTTACCATAGGAACCAAAAACCATGACAACCAAATACACAACATGCACCGTGTGTGAGAATGAAAATCGTAAACTGCCCTTTGAAATAACGAATGCAGCAGGACGTGTTATTGTCCCTGCCCCAAAGCAGACAGACCAATGGAGAAATGCCGTCGAGTCCAAGGTAACACTCTGCTGCCATTTTACCTTTTTTGCTTGCTAAACTCCTTCTTATCTGCCCGGCCCAGGCTGTCCTCTGCCTCAGCTGCTGCTCCCGGCCTGCTCCAGAGTCAAACACGCAGGGCCCCCAGGGGAACAGAGGCTGGGACAGGGCAGCAGCCTGGGCTGGGCTGGGAAGATGCTGGGAGTTCTCGTTCCCTGAGAACTGGCCTGGCTCCCTTCTCAACAGCGAACAAATCAATTCCACCTCCCCTCCCCAGGAAAAACAGCCTGGAGCCAAGGGCAGCAGGGGACGATTCCCTGCAGTTCCCACCGAGGCAGGAGAGAAGCCAGGGCATTTCTAGCAGAGCTTATGGAACTGACGTGGGGAAACCAGCCTTTAATAACAGGCAGTTCCAGTTTAAACTAAGTGTTTTTAACATGCATCTGATGAAGTGGGTATTCACCCACGAAAGCTCATGCTCCAAAACGTCTGTTAGTCTATAAGGTGCCACAGAACTCTTTGCTGCTTTTACTGATCCAGACTAACACGGCTACCCCTCTGATACTTCCTTTTCTCAGTGTTGCTCCCAGCACTTTAGGGAGTTTTTCCTTTTCTCCCTTCCAGCTGTGGTGATGGGACTGCAGCAGCTCCCCAGGGCCAGCTTTGCTCTTACATCCTTCACGTCTTTGGCTGAAGCTGTGTTTGCCACCAGTTTAATCCATAGCTGAGACTGCAGGTACCAGCAGCTAGTTACAAAGGCTCAATTCCCATCGCCATCAGTGGGAGGTTATCCAGGGCTGCAGGATTTGGCCCATGGACAGTCAAGGTGCTACAGCAGCTACATTCTTACGTGGTGAGTCCTGCAGCCTATTACCAAACTGCTCTGCCATAGTCTGCAGGGGGCCTGACTTGCTGAGAATCTGGCAGAAGAGAGACCCTGGAGTAGAGAAGGAAAATGTCCTCAGCAGTCACAGCCGGCAGGCGGAGGAAAGGTTCGGTTTCTTTTTAAACTTCTCTCTCTGCTCAAGCTTTTAATCGTTCCTGTGGCTCTTCTCTGAACCCTCTGCAATTTATCAGGGAAAACAACCAATGAACCAAACAAACAAACCAAACCAGGCTGTTCTGACTGATGTAACAATCTATTGCCTTCCAAGGTTGAATACAAATCAGATCATTCTGTTCACCCAAGAGTTCTACTTTAAGGGCTTTTTGTTTTCTAGTTCCAGTCAAATCCTGTGCAACAGCATCATGGTTAACTCACCACTTGGTCACTTCACATTCACACGTTCAGAAAGTGGGCAGGTCCAAGTCTTTCCTCCCACACCAATGTGAAAAAATCAGTGACAGAAAATGCCCTAAAGCGCCTCTGCTGCCTTGCACAACAGCCTGGGGAAATACATGAGGGAAAGTGCTTTCCTCTCCCCTCCTGATACCGAGTAACATTTCTGTCTGTCCTTGAGATCCTGCCACAGAGACAAGCCTTGAGGATGCAAATGACATGTTAAGGCTTCATTGGTTTGCACGTTCCTTTACTCCTTCATTAGTGATAAGGGTGCATGAACTCGAAATAATCCCGCTCTGACTTTCACACCGGAGACTATTTCCAGGCTCGCAATAAAAAAAAACAAATCTTTCTTTCTAACCTGAGCAAGTTGAACCTAGAGTCATTGCGAGATGATAAATAGAGAGCCCCATGATGACTGGGGCACATAGTTATTAATTATAATATTTGTTATCTATGCAGCACCCAACACTCAATAACCAGGAGTCAGGCCTAAAAAATCCCAAGGGTTGCTTATGTTTAAGAACCGCTGCCTTTTGGGAGTAATGTTATTTTTTTCTTGGTTCTTCTGAGACTCTTGGGCCATGTTTTCTGGCTGAACTTGAAGGCTAAAAATGGACTTAACAAAAATCGTATGGTTCCCAGATTGGGGCCCTTGCTGTGCTGGGTATTGCAGATGCCCCAACCAAGAGCAGGTGCTCCAGTTGTGCCAGGCACTGCAGAGATCCTGATGAGGGTGGGGGCCCTGATTCTGCCGGAAGTTGTACAACTCACAGGGAGAGAGAGAGTCCTCGCTGCCAAGAGCTCACAGGGGAAATGGACAAAGTGTGGGAGGGCGGTTCCCATTTTATAGAAGGAGAAACTGAGCCGCAAAGATATGGTGCAATTTGTCCATGTTTGCTCAGAGGGCAAAACTGGGAACTGAATCCAGATTTTCTGAGCCACAGACTTGCCCTGAACCACAAGCCAAGCCAAGAGTTGTCGATTGCATGGCAGAGGGCCCAGTGGAAAGTTGCAGAATCTCCTTCATTGGAGGGTTATAAGAAGGGATTATACAAACACCTGTCGGGGTGCCCTAGGGATACTTGGCCCTGACTCTTGGGGTCCCTCCCTGCCCTACCTTTCTATATGATTCTGTTGTGTGGGTTTGTGCTGTGTCGTTATTCCACGCTGAGCTGTTTTGCACAGTGTCACTTTGCACTCTGACGCATTGTTTCGTGTTGTATGGTTTTTGCACTGCCTTGTGTTGCGTTGGTTTGAGCTGAGCTCTTTTGCAGTGTGTCATTTTGCCCCATGGGGCGTTCATTTGCATGGCGCTGAATTGTCGGGCTTTGCACTCCTACGTGTTGTCACTTTGTGCTGTGGAATGTCATTTCACGCTGAATTGTTAGATGTTAGATTGGGGTGTTTTCACTTTTGTTGTTGTTTATATTACATTACGATGGCATCGAATTACAGAGCTGTACGGCTGCAAGGGCCCTGGAGAGGTCATGAAATCCAGCCCTCGCTGCTGAGGCAGGGCCAAGCAGAGATGATGCATCAGGGCCATGTGGGGTCAAGTGCCCACAGCAGCCGGCCCAGGCAGGGAGCAGAAGGAGGGAACCAGAGCCAGAGCAGGTTGTCTATGGGACCAAGTATATGGAGAGTATCCTTGACAGAGGTTTGTTCAACCTGTTGTTAAAAACCTCCAAGGACAGCGACTCCACAGACACCCTTGGGAGCCTATTCCAGAGCTTTACTACACTCAGAGTTAGAAAGCTGTTCCCAACATCTAACGTGAATCTCCCTGGCTGCAGATTAAGCCCATTACTTCTTGTCCTACCGTCAGTGGACATGGAGACTAATTGATCATCGTCCTATTTATAAAGACCAAACTTTTCTCTCTGCAGACATCCGTTAAATGGTTATTATCCCCTCTTCTTGCCTGGGCTAGAATGGAAGAGGAGAAATTCCTCTCTTAACAGAGGATGCAAATGTCAGTTTGGTCTCTCTTCATGTTTTACTGAAGCTGAGAGAGAGGAAGAAACATGACCTGCCGAAGAGCATAGAGAGTTTGTTTCATTTTGGTCTGTGACTATTAGCAGAAGAGTGACACCTAAGGGCTGTCACTACCACCCACCATGGGGCTTGGATTTATGATGGTGGGATTAAGAGCCTCATGCTCTACCAACGGAGCTAGCTAGATTTAAAGTCAGTCAACTGCCCAGTCTCCATGTAGAAGGAGCCCTGAGGGTGTTTATTTGTGAGCTGAGGTTCCCTGTCTGACATTTGCCTTCTTTCCTGGTTCGTTATATCTCCAGCGAGCAAACCAGAGCTGTCACAAGGCTGGTTAGATGCTGCTTTCTAGCCCAGAGAGCTGGGGTTGATTTAGCATGCTGTCGCCATCAGCTGGTCAGAGTAACCAGGGTGGGAGGGTGGAATTTAGGATTCTCCTACCACCAGAGGGAGGTGCTGTTGGACTCATCTAGTGGGGGAGAGTCTGAAAAAGCTTCTCAGCTCCCAGAGAGGGGGGCAGACAAGCCAGTTCCCCACACGCCACACACACATTTTCACAGGGAATCAGGTCCCCTAGGGAAAAACTCAAAAGAAGCCCAGGCCCAGGAGTGTCAGAGAAGGGAATCACTGTTTGCCTTAAGAGGTGGGTTCGGGAAACCTGCAGGTCCTTAGATCCCTCCAGCGCCTGATAGAACCATTTTTGGGGAAGGTCTGGGGAAGCCGAGGAGGACAAGGAAAGGGAAAAAGGGCTGGCAGCTGTTGTGCAATCCCCATGCTCCCAGCAGAAGGATCTGGAGGGGTCAGCACTGTGGTTGCTTGTTGAGGACACAGAACTCACAAGATGGCAAAGCTCAGAGCCCCGTTACACAGAGTCAGACTGTGATCAGCTCTCACCCAGGGGGAGCAACACCCCTCCCTTGGTCTCTATGCCAGAGCTCCTATCAGCTCAGTCCTTCCCGCAAGAGTCGGCTGCTGAGAGGGTTGCAATGGGGTAAATGAAGGCAGAGGAGGATTGTTCCTCATGGGTTTTCTTTGTGTGGCTCTGTGATCCTGCTGGAGGAAGCTGAAGCATGATTTGAGTTTTTTTCAGTGGCTTGGGTTGGGCTCAAGTTGTGACCCTGAGTACAGGGGTTCTCTGCTCTTAGCCCCTCAGGGAATGGACAATGGAGCAGTTTCAGAAAGTGGCTAGAAAGTAGCCTAAGAAAGTGTAGCATAAGTGAGAAGAAAGCTACCATCCTCACCTCCCTAGTGGTCCAGTGGTTAGGATTTGGCACTTTTACTGCCATGGGCTGGGTTCAATTCCCAGTGAGGGAAAAGTAACTTTAAATCAAAAAAACCTTCAGTTGCAGTGTAAACAAATTGATGGGTTTTTCCTGATTTCCCCCATCTTCCCAGTGTCTCCATGGCAGGGCTGGCACCAGAGCAGCAAACAGGAGCCTGGGGTGGCCATTAGAAAGGGGAGGCACAAAGGCAGGTCTGGCCCTCTCAGTCCCTCTTGGAGGGAAGGACCTGCCACTGAATTGCCCCCACAAGCGGTAGTGGTAGAGCTGAAGTGCTGCAAATTGTGGCTTTTTTACATTTTATTTTATTATTTTTTTTCGCTTGGGGTGGCAAAAACGCTGGATCTGGCCCTGCTCCATGGAAGATAATTTGTTAAATCCCAGATAAGTGCAGTTCTACCAGTTCTCAGCCTAAATCCTTAGGTCTTAATCCTGAGGATATTGTCCCACCATGGGGCCATCTCCCGCCTCTCTTTCCTAGGGAAGCACAATTTTCCTTGCACAGACACAGGAACAGCAAGATCTTTCTCTGTCCCTTGTGCAAAGCAGGGGGCCAAATTCCATGGAAACAATGGATGAGTTGGGGGCCCTGGGCACATCCAGCCCTGGCTGTGAGATGTTCCCTCCCCTCTTTCTTTATGCCCCTGTTGTTATTTCATGGATTGTCTGGGATGGGGGAAAAGCTGAGTTCACTCCAGGTGGAGGGGGAAAAAACCGTGAAAGTCTCAGGCCCCAACCCCTGCTACCAGGATCACTGAGGTGCTGGGAATCTGCATGGGAAAGGGACGGTGTGAATTGTCAAGGTGGGGAATGAATAACAATTTACAATAAGAGCCAACTCATTAATCACTGACACAGGCTAATCCTGCCGCAGATAGAAGGGAAACTGGGAGTGATTCTTTGCTGCTCAGCCATGGAAACAGTGACCCCATTGCACCGCAGTGAATGTGCTGGGGAAAGCTGGACTTCACAGGCAGGTAGAAAGAGCAGATCCTAGAAACACCTGGAGCTCCCCACAGCACTTCTGCCACCAGGGTCAGGTGTTGAGCGACTCACAGTGCCCCCCCCCGACACATTACCTTCCAGCAGGGGGTGCAGCACCCCCCACCCAATGCAGGGGAGAGGGCTGAGTGTATCTCTGCACCCTGAGTCCAGGGCACCCACTCTCTCTGCCCCACACATCGAATCTGGCTCTGCTGCAAAGTGACCCCTAAGAACCAGCAACCTCCAGGACAGCAGGTTTGGCCTCAGAGCAGGGAATGTGTCCCTCATGCTGCTTTTAGGCCACTAGGTGCTCTGGAAACAGGAGGGTTCTGAGTGTAACCTATAGAACACACGGCCTATCTGGGGATATAGGTCAGTGGTAGAGCACATGCTTTGCATGTATGAAGTCTTGGGTTCAATCCCCAGCATCTCCAAGTTCTTTTCACCCTGCTGCTTTGCTCATGCCCAGAGGGGATGTGGCCCAGCAGTCTCCCTGCAGGAATCTCAATCCTGCTCAGTGATGGATAAGTGCCAATTGCATGGAAGGTCGGGGGGGTTTCTGCTCCTAAGTCTCCTCTGTACATTTAAGATTCCCACCAGTTGTGTTGCCTGGGACAAGGGTAGATGAGAAGGGAGAATCCTCCAGCACTAGAGGGAAAGGTCCCATCTGCACAGACTGAGAGGCAAAGACTACACTTATTTCTAGTCTGGGCCCAATCTTTTCTCCTGGTATAGTCCTTGTTCCAGCTCAGGTGGTAGCTGGGGATGTCTCATGACTGCAGCCATGTTTGTTCAGTTCCACCCCCTTATACAGCTTTGGTACAAGGCAGGAATTTTTTGTCTCTCTCCTGAGGAAAAGCCCCAGGTTTAAGATGGATTCCTGTACCAGGTGACATGGTCACATGTCCTGTGAGACCCCCAAGCCTTCATTCTTCCTGGCCTGACTCACAGATGGTGCAGGACAGAGCCATCTCCAGTCAATTGTCCTGGTTAATGGGAGCCATCAAGAGTCCAAACCACTGTAAATGGACCATACTTTGCATCATTACAACAGGACCTCAGAGTTATAGTTCATATTTCTAGTTTCAGATTCAAGAATGATCGGTTCATACAAATAGGATGAACACACACAGTAGATTATAAGCTTTGTAATGATACCTTACAAGAGACCTTTTGCATGAAGCATAGTCCAGTCACTTTATATTCACACTCATTAGCATATATTCATAAAATCCTATGGAGTGCAAGGTAACAGCTGGGAAAGGGTTTTATTGCGGCACCTGGGAGCAGTTGAGTTTCATGTTCAGGCTGTGGTATGAGTTCCTCCATGTTTCTCGTAAACACACAGGGACCTTCGCGGGTGCTCTCGATACAGGAATGGCCCCGACACGATAAAGTGATGGGAATTGCATTTTCCTTTTTTATTTTTGTATTTCCAATGAGATTTCTGTTTGTGATTTTGTTTTGCTTTGTATAACTGTGTTTTCTCCTGGATTTGATGTTTAATGAAAAAAAGAATACGGCCTCAAGCCACCAGATGGAGGAGCAGGCTGGGGCTAGGACTGCTAAGAGAGCAAGAATAGCAGATTTTCTGTATAGTTTCCTGCCCTCATTTTCATGATTAGTTTCTCTTCTGCACAAAATTTCCTTTTTTTAAATGTGAGCGTAGCTAGCTCAGTTGTCAGAGCATCAGACTTTTAATCTGAGGGTCCAGAGTTCAAGTCCCTGGTCAGGTGAAGAAACACGTTTCTCCTGTGATATCCCCAAAGAGTTTTAGAAGGACTCTCCTTGACTTTAGTTTTTCCTTTTCAGGACATGGCCTTTCCCAGGAAGGGCCCTTTACTGCCTCGGACTGAAGGTGCTATTGCCTCACCTGTCCACTGGCCTCACAGTCTGGAGGAAGAAAGGCCTCTGGGGCTGCAGCAAAGTGTCGTGCGCTGACTTTTTGAGCAAATGCAGGGCTGGCCAGAGAGGCATCTTCCCACTGAGTCCTCCCTGCCAGAAAAAATTGTCCCCACAGACAGGGGCGGCTCCAGGCCCCAGCATGCCAAGCGCGTGCTTGGGACAGCAAGCCACGGGGGGTGCTCTGCCGGTTGCAGTGAGGGCAGTAGGCAGGCTGCCTTTGGCGGCATGCCTGTCAAGGGGCCGCTGGTCCCGTGACTTCGGCGGACCTCCCGCAGGCAAGCCACCGAAGGCAACCTGCCTGCCGTGCTTGGGGCGGCAAAATGCCTAGAGCCGCACCTGCCCACAGAGTCCTCCCTGCTGGAAGTCTACAGGAATCAACAGGTGCTCTGCTGGTCCCATGGTGTAAGGGCCAGCACTCAGGACTTTAAATCCTGCAATCTGAGTTGAAGTCTCAGTGGAATCTGAGAACAATTCCTGTGCCACAAACCCTGCTGGGTCTTCCAAGGCTCTGTCTTGCTTTCTCAAAGGCCATGAAAGCCACTACAAAAGGGTTCTTTCTCCTGCTGATAATAGCTCACCTTAACTTATCACTCTCATTATAGTGTGTATGGCAACACCCAATTTTTCATCTTCTGTGTGTGTATGTATGTATGTATATAGATAGATAGATAATCTATATCTTCCTGCTGTATTTTCCGCTGCATGCATCCAGTGAAGTTGGTTTTAGCCCAGGAAAGCTTATGCTGAAATAAATTTGTTCGTTTCTAAGGTGCCACAAGTACTCCTTGTTCTTTTTGCAGATAAATGAATGGAGGTTAAGTCCATGAATGGCTACTAGCCAGGATGGGTAAGGAATGGTGTCCCTAACCTCTGTTTGTTAGAGGGTGGAGATGGATGTCAGGAGAGAAATCACTTGCTCATTACCTGTTAGGTTCAGTCCCTCTGGGGCACCTGGCATTGGCCACTGTTGGCAGATAGGATGCGGGGTTGGATGGACCTTTGGTCTGACCCAATATGGCCATTCTTATGGTCTTATGAAGGGAGGAGCAATGTACTGGGACAGAGTTTCTGTAGTGTAGTGGTTATCACGTTTGCCTAACACGCAAAAAGTCCCTGGTTGAGAAACATGCTGGCTTAATTTTCCCAGCTCCTACTGGCCTATTCCCTGCTGTTGTAGGAGCAGCAGTGATTTCTATGCTCAAAAGGTCTGTTATACTTCCCCTGCTCCCACTTTTGTCTCCTCTCCCTCTCTGAATGCCTGTGAAGTGGCTTTTCCCCTCCCACTCCCTCCTGGAATGCTCCTGGGATGAATGGGCTGGTTGAAGAGCAGAAGAGCTCTAAGGTAGACAAGGTGTCTGGGACGCTAATTAGGCAGCGATCACACATCCAGAGCATGGACACTGCCCAAGGTGGAGTGTGACCAACCAGATGCAGCCAAGTCATTTCTAGTCGCAGGCCATGAGGTGCAGGCCCTTAAAAGGGGAAGGGGCCCTGTGCTCAGGAGAGCACTCACAAGGTTGTACCTCCAGTGAATGCCCTTTGCCCGGACCGCCTCTCCAGTGGTTCTCTGCATTGTATTTCATTGTGCCTCAGGAAGACTTACCTTCATTGCACCATCCATAGCTGCGCTGTGGGACACTTACCTTACAGAATCCTGACATCTCCAGTGCTGTGCCTGTCCTGGGAGCGTGAATGTGTCACCCTGCCCCCCTTCGTTTGAGCTTAGCTATCAATATAATAAACGTGCTGCTTTCTGCCAAACTCTGGTGGGTCATTAGTGCTTCCTACGCTGACTAGCTGGCCCAATTTAGGGTAACACCTGCGATAACCGCAACCCCTGCATGACAGAGGGTAGTGAAATGAGCTGGGAAAAAGCCTTAGCATCAGCAGGGGAAAGCTAGAGGATCTGGGCCAGGCACCTTTTGAAGCCTTGTGGCTTGGTCTCCTCTGCACTTGGAGATTGGCCTATGGTGGCCGGCTCCTCTGTGTGACTTGCCAAAGGAAGAAGTGAGGCGGGAATGGGGCAAAAGAGGAAAGTTGATCTGAGGAAGGCAGGGCAGAAGCTAAGTGCCTTAGTGCAGCTAAGTGAGGTTAGTAGAGCACCACCAGTCGTTTTGCAAAGCCTGGGGAGGTGCGGTTGGCTGCTGGGAGGTAGAATCCTGTGCCTGCGTCTTGGCTTCCCAGGGATGGCTACTTCCAGCCCAGGAGAAGAAGGATGGTTCTGGGTGAAAGGAAGACAAACAAAGCTCTGGGAGGAAGTTTGGGTGCGCGGTGCGGGCTCTCCGCTGGGGGAGGGGCTTGGGGTAGAGGAGGGGTGGTGCTTACCCCGGGCAGTGCAGCTCCCAAAGTGACTGGTACACACAACCCTGCGGCAGCAGGTCCTAGGTGGGCGGGGCCAGGGGGTCTCCGTGTGCCGCTGCCTGCAGGCGCTGCCCCCAGAGCTCCCATTGGCTGCAGTTCCTGGCCACTGTGTGCTGCGGAGTTGGTACTTGGTGCAGGGGCAGTGCATGGAGACATTCCCCCCGCCCCAGGGGATCCTGGGATATGCCGGCCACTTCTGGGAGCGGCACGGAGGGACGGAGGCAGAGTGGGCAGGGAGCCACCTTAGTGCTGCTGGCACATCTCTGCACACCCATGGGGGGAGGGGAGCAGAGGGCCTCCATGTGCTGCCTGGGGTAGGGGCAGTGCACAGAGCTGCCTCCCCTCCCGGGTCTATTACAGGAGTGGGTGGGTGGGGTCTTTTGGCCTGCGAGGTGCAGCAGGTCGGACTAGATGATCACATTGGTCCCTTCTGACCTTAAGGGCTCTGAGTCTAAAAGGGAGAGGGAAGTAAAGGAAAAAAAATAAAAAATAAACCAAACATTGTACTACCAGGATGACTCCACCTGCTCATTGTATAGTCCTGCCCCTTTCTTCCTCCACTGGGTGTTTAATGACCTGCAGCACATTGATTCTCTCATTCCCTTGCTAAACTGATATAATGTGACTGAAATTAAACCAATTCCCAGCAGAGAAAACATCACATTCCTGCATTCGCTGGGAATTGAAGCCAGGTCAACTGCTTGGAAGGCAGCTATGCTCACCACTATACCACCAATGCATCTGGCAAAAACACCACTTATGCTTGCCCAATGAGGCTAAACCAGAATTGAGGCATTTTACTGCCTGTTAAGATGTACTGGAGTCTCATCACTAAAAAAAAAAACCTACCTCTATCTTCACCTGGGTTTGGACCATCAGCCTCTCAATTAGGTCACCAAAGTGGTTACTCACAGACACAGGTAACTACCCTACTTCCCAAGCTTGTCTATGAAGCACCTACAGGGGCACACCTGGCTAGGGAGGGAGGCGCACTGCTGGGGTTATGAGTTCAGACCTCACCCAAAGCATCGGTTTTCAGTAGCCATGGAACTTCCCCCACTCACTTTGTCTAATTCACATGGAAAGTGCCATACGAGGGTGAGGAGAATAAATTCTCAACTCTGAAATGTGGAGGTGGCCCATAGATTGGGATAAGGGGTTTGAAGAGAAAAAGCTCTAAGGATATAAAACCAGACAGTCTCCAGGGGCAGGTACGGTACAACTCCTCAAGAGGGAGCCATTTGGAGGAGGGGGATTCACTTCCTCTGTTAAATGTCCTGAGAGGTATTTTAAGATGAAGATAACACCATGGCTAACAGATGACTGGCACGTCCTGGGTAAAAAGAACGGAAGGGACTTGGGTTAATAGTTGGAAGATATGTGTTACCGTCACTGTCTAACCCTCCTTCAGTGCAGAGGTTTGTACTTTGCTGGGTGGAACGCACAGACTCCTGGAGAGCAGGGGCAGCTGTTTCCATGGCAGAGAGAATGGCCCTAAGGAGACTTTCTTGACTTGCTGTTTTGAAGCAATTCAATAAAATAACGGTGGAGCTACAATGTCCAGTCCAAAATTTCAGCCCCCCCAATGCAAAAATGCTATTTTAGGATCTAAACAGGAGGCTTCCGGCGCTAGGACATTTGACCAGAGAGCGCAGTGGGGGGTGTAAGAGCTGCTGACTCTGAGGGTCCTGCGCTAAATCCACTTGCAGGTGGAAGTGGTTTGATTTATTTGATGGATAATGAGCACCAGCTACCAGGGGAGAAGCCCTGCCAACCAGCTGCCACTCCAGCTGCTGCCCTGGGGGGGGGAGCCCCAGGGGGTCTGCTGCTGCTCCGGCCACCCCAGGAGTGCTGCTGCCAGGGGCCACCGAGCTGCAGCTGCTCCTGCTGCCCATGGAACCACAGGAGGGAGATGATTTTTTGACAGTGACAGACGCCTCGTCCTAAAGGCCTTTGTCTGCCCCCTTCTAGTGACTGTTTGGTACAGGAATGCAGCCCTCATTCCTGAGTCTCTCCTGGGGAAATAATGTTTCTGTGCAAAACACCAAAGCTTTTGACAGAAAGGAAGAAAAGGAAATGGCCACATGCTGGGACTAGGACATAAGGAATGAAACACAAGATGCTTCTCCCATGTGCATTGACTTTGAACCTTGTTGTTTCCGGTGTTGTTGTATCCACATTGGTCCCAGGACATGAGAGACAAGGGGGAGGAGGTCACATAATATCTTCTAAAGGACCAAGGAAGGGAGTATTATTTACTCCTTCTCATAACACAAGAACTAGGAGGGGTCACCAAATGAAATGAATAAGCTGCAGGTTTGAAATGAACACGCTTCCCTCAATCTGCTGGCAATACTTCTACTAACGCAGCCCAATCTGCTGTTAGCCTTCTTGGCAACAAGGATACTGTTGACTCATATCCAGCTTCTCATCCACTGTAATCCCCAGGTCCTTTTCTGAAGAAGTGCTGCTTAGCCAGTCGGTCCCCAGGCTGTAGCACTGCATTGGATTCTTCCTTCCTAAGTGCAGGACTCTGCACTTCTCCTTGTTGAACCTGCTCAGATTTCTTTTGGCCCAATCCTCCAATTTGTCTAGGTCACTCTGGACCCAAACCCTCCCCTCCAGCGCTTGGATTCTTTACATGCTTTCACAGAGTGAAGAGCACATGTTCCATGATTTCATATGGCAGAGTGTTATGCTATAGGGAGCTTTCCCTGTGTGAATTTGAGAGGTGAATCAACATAGAGACATATTGTGACCCTTCTCAGGGAGCTGAGGGCTGTGAGTTTCCTTGTTGCCACCTTCCACTAGGAAGAGGGAGTTTTGCATTTGGCAGCTGGATGTTAATGACCAAACTCACCCATCCTGTCTGGCACTCAAGGACTCTCCTCTGAGCTACAGCAGCCACCCTAACCTTCAATGTGTCCCCCTCCGGGGTCCAGCCTGGATCACCAGATACTCAGAGAAATCCCAGATTCTCTCTACCAGAGGCAATGGTATATCCCAGGTTACTCGTTTTACTGTGGACCACGGCTACTGTATCTCACACCGCACTTGAGTATAGTTATCAAACAAGCAGAAATTTATTTAACAACCGATAGAGATTTAAACCAACAAATGTGAGTGCTGGAAACCAACTGTTACCAACTAAACAAAATCAGAAAATGCAACCTACACTTCTTAATAGTTACCTTTCCTATCTAAGT
Organism: Mauremys mutica; assembly: GCF_020497125.1. NCBI lineage: Eukaryota > Metazoa > Chordata > Testudines > Geoemydidae > Mauremys > Mauremys mutica. The sequence continues at coordinate 51,808 of NW_025423264.1, read as the reverse complement.
AGATTCTCACCTCCCACTTCAGTCAATTTCACTGATTGCTAGTCCCTAGGCACCACGGCCCTGCCTTTCATGAAGCGCCACTGGTCATTAGGAATCTCCTTGGTGAATGGACCCAGAGTGTTTTTCTCCACCCTGTTATGAACTGAATCAGTCTTTTGTCTTTATATTCATAGAAAGGACGATCTCCTCATTCTCATATTGTCCTTGTCACTTCCACAGGGTTTCGATGTCTGTAATTTGTCTTTGATGGTTTTTCATGGGCTTTTCTGGGTTGGTGCAAAGGCTAACAATGGAGCAATACATCACATAACTGGCTAGCAAGGAACAGGTGCCAATTCCCTCCCACTGGAATGGGTCGTTCTCACCAAGACCTATGATTGGGGTGACTCACTTTCACAACAATACCATATGGGTATAATTTTCCATGTACTTACATTACTCCTTAACTATGACTTGGACACACCTCTCGCAGTGATTTGGAGTATCAATTTACAAGCTTTCAGTAGAGATCTCACTGCTATGCTTCCTGGATAAATATCAAAAGCAGTGTATTAGCTGTGGGGAGTTTGTCAGGTCTGACACAGGAGTTGCTTGTGAAGAACAATGACCGCTTTGCCAATTGGCAGCAATGAGCTTTTGTCACAGATGCACTGAGCTATACAGTCACCCCCTGATAGAACAGAAAGACCAGCACGAAAAACAGAGAGAGGAACAATAAGATACTAAAATGACAATGGCTGGAATGCTCCATTTCTCTCAGTCTTTGCATTCATGGGCACTAAGAGCTGTAGCTACAGTTGAGGAACCAGGTGAGCGGACAGCTGGCTCAGCCCTCCATACGAGTAACTTTCTCACACATAGGGAGATGGGTCAAAATTGGAATTGATGTTAAGGCTGTTTCTACACTTCAAACACTGGAAATATTCTTCTGACAACCTAACACTGTCTACACTGGGGCTCAGGTCACATTAACTACTTCTCTCAGTGGAGAGGACTTTTCACACCCCTGAGAGATGTGGCTATGCCAACACAGCTTTTCTACATCGACCAGCCTTTAGCTGGCTTACTGAAATCCACTGCCTTTCAGGTCAGTCTTTTTCTTTATATTGATGGTTGATGAGTGCAGCTGTGCTATCTGCTGGACACATCCTGTGACAGATGTCAGGCCTTTCCTTTGCAAATTAGAGAAGTGGGGAAGACAGTGACCCTTACAGTCTAAGTGGGTAAAAACTTATACAATTTATCTCCTCGAGTAGCTTTCCTTTGAATAGAAATTGACTTTGAAACTAAGCAAAATCAATTCTATCTGAAAACACAAAATACTAAAATCTATACTAGGCCAATATTCTCTTATACACACTTTCTCACACACATTCTCCCACCCCAACCTTTGGAGTGAGGTTTTTGACCAGAACTCCTTACACTACAGGGGGTAAATTAAATCAAATTAACTTTTCAAGATTAGACATTTCCGGTATGACTAACAAAACAAACAAACAAAAAAAAACAAGGCAACTTTCGGTTTTCCAAAATATTTCAGATTATCACATTTTTAGTCTCTTCTTCTTTAAACCAATAACTTCACCAATAATCTCATTTTAACAGGTAACAAAAACACATTAAAAGATCACAAATTCTTATCATATATGTTAGTTTTCTTTTAATGCCCATTGCCAACAACTGAACCTTGGCTCAAGTTGTGGTTTGTCCCAACCACTTCTGTGAGTTCATATATCTCAGGATCTTCTGCAGTATGTGTTGGTGGAAGGGGTCTCCTATGTGGGAATCTTTGCATCATGAGGAAAAATACCTCTCATGTCACACTTTTAATCTTTCAAAGTGGGAGAAGATAGAGAAGTGATGTAAATGCATAAAGCACAAGAGAAAACTGTCTGGTCTACACTAAAGACATTTATTGGTATAACTATATTACTCAGATGTGTGAAAAATCCACACCACTGAGCAATGTAACCCCCTGGGTATATAGCGATACATCAGCAGGAGAACTTCTCCTGCCAAAAGAGCCACTGCCGCTTGCGAGGGTTGGACTAATCAAGTCCGATGGGAGAAATCTCTCCCATTGGCTGAAAGTGTCTGTAATAGCAGTGCTACAGTAGCACAGCTACATTGGTGCAGCTGCACCAACATCAGCTTTATTGTGTAGCCAGAGCATCAGACACAAAACGATAGAATCAGAACTCAACATGCGAGTATCCGGAAGTCTGAAATTGGAGCCTGATACATTCATTGCCTCATTGGTTACCATCATTTCTACAGCCTTGAAGTCCTTGTTACCCAATCAGGGAGCCAGTTTGGGATCCACGGGGAAGGAATGTCCTTTGAAGCACTCTCTCTTTGGATCCAAATGGTAAAGGATGATTGTTCTCAATGTAACCTGGCATCCTTTGGAACTGTAATCAGTGATACTGAACTAGGAAATGGAGTTGTACAAACAATTTTCCTTGGGTCATTGGTCACCATAGCTTCCTTTACTGGGGTGGAAACCAAGAACTGGGTGTGGACTCTTTCAGCCCCAGCTCTTTCCGAATCCTTGGCCTTGGTTAGGGTAAATTTACACTTCTCCAAAGTAGAATCCTTTACAAAACCACTCCAAATCTCAGCAGTGTTAGTGAGGCTTACCAAAACATGCCCAGCCTTTCTTTAATTTGGTGGCACAGTTCCAGGCAAGGGACTGGATACAGGGCTGGATCACAATCTTCATTAGTGACCAGAGCTGGAGTTTCTATTCAAAAATAGCTATTTTTCTGCAGCTATTACATTTCCAAAACTGATTTGATTTGATATACATTTTTAGCACCTACAAAGGATAAATTCAACAAAAACCCCACTTCTATTTCCTCAACGTCTGCATCATGAAGGGCAGCATCTCCGATATCATAGGATGAGCTAGGAAAGATCTTCTGTAGCGCCTGGGTTACAAAGGCTTTGGAACCAAATGCATGAGCATTTTGCCTAGTTCAAAATCACTTACCATGGAATTCTCTCCCCAGATCATCTGAGACAATATTAACTTAAACAACTGAACTACACTGTGATCATATGCACTTCCTTCAGTTAGTTGGGGTTCTGCTGTTGTTCACCATTTCCAAGTGGAAATTTTAAATCACTCCTGTTTCTTTGTTAGCCTGTCCAGTAAATTGGAGAGTTCTCTAATGCAGACAGAACTGCACTTCAACCTTCTCCATGACATCATGCAGGGATGGGGAAAAAGCAAAGCTGAGGTGAGAAATGATGACTTTAGCAAATAGTCATTTGTCTTAAATTCTCCAATAAATCTGAGCTACATCCTATCAAACTGAACTACTATCCAACTGAGTGACCAAACAGCCTTCAGGAAAGATAGAAACCCACATCACAGAGAGCTAGAATACATGGCAATGAAAGTGTGAAGTGAAATTCCACAGCAGGTTACATCTGATTATTCAGAATCAGGACAAGAGATTCTCCCATCACATTCTCCTCTGATCCATTCAAACATACTTCACTCAGCACTGTCTCAATAGCCAGTTATGTTATTTACAAAATTTTTAGTATCTGAGCATTGCCATAATGGGAGACAAAACCACTCACCTTGCCAGAAGTGGCTTTACCAATAGATGGAACCTGCGATTTAAACTCCCAATGATCACACTGTGTTTGGGATCCATTTGAATTCCCCTTCCAGGTCTTTAACACTTTCATCTCCAGTCAGAGCGACTCTGAGATAAGATTAAAGAAGTCAAAGCATCATCTCCAAGCACAGACAACTGAGAACTCTTCCTCACAGGACACTTTGAGAAGTGGATGGATAGAATGTGATGATGATAACCTCTGCATGGCTCAGACAAAAGGTAACAGTTCTGCAGTGATGGGGAAGGAGGGAATCTCTGAGTCTCCACATCTCCTTCCAGTGTCAGAGGCTGAAATTACGCCTTTTTTCCTGCTCCTCTTTATTTAAATATAATTTGAAAAATTCCCATTATATCTGCTCTCTCAGCAACCTGAGAACAAGTGGCAATGATACAATCTGTATCACTGGTGACTAACAATAACTTTGAAATAGGAAGAATAGTATAAATGTGATGCTCCCTGGTTCCTGATAGAAAGGGCACACTAGAATTACTCATGGGATAATGGAGTTGATAGAAAGGACAAATGGGTCCACCTCAAAACAGGAAAAACTGCAAAAGGCAAAAATGGGCCCCTCATCTGGTCAAACTGAGGGATAACCATGCTGCAAACAATTCAAACAGCTTTAAAAGTTACTATGTGGGAATCAGGAAAATTATTAGAGAAAAAAAAAGTATTGATAGCCCTAGAGGTGTTTATGTTGTTGATCTCCCTTGAAGATTCTGATGACTAACATGGGCTAAGTGCCCACAGGTTTTCCCACACTCACTGCATTCATAGGGCCTCTCCCCTGTGTGGATTCTCTGATGTCTAATAAGATCTGAGCTGCAATTGAATGTTTTCCCACACTCACTGCATTCATAGGGCCTCTTCCCTGTGTGGATTCTCTGATGCCTAATAAGGTGTGAACTGTGACTGAAGGTTTTCCCACACTCACTGCATTCATAGGGCCTCTCCTCTGTGTGGATTCTCTGATGGGTAAAAAGGTTTGAGCTGCGATTGAATTTTCCCCCACACTCACTGCATTCATAGGGCCTCTCCCCTGTGTGGATTCTCTGATGTTGAGAAAGGGCTGAGCTGTCAGTGAAGCATTTTCCACACTCACTGCATTCATAGGGCCTCTTCCCTGTGTGGATTCTCTGATGGGCAAGAAGGTTTGAGCTGTTAGTGAAGTTTTTGCCACACTCACTGCATTCATAGGGCCTCTCCCCTGTGTGGATTCTCTGATGTGTAATAAGGTCTGAGCTGCAATTGAATTTTCCCCCACACTCACTGCATTCATAGGGCCTCTCCCCTGTGTGGATTCTCTGATGTCTAATAAGGTCTGAGCTCCTAGTGAAGCATTTTCCACACTCACTGCATTCATAGGGCCTCTCCCCTGTGTGGATTCTCTGGTGTCTAATAAGGACTGAGCTGCGAGTGAATTTTTCCCCACATTCACTGCATTCATAGGGCCTCTCCCCTGTGTGGATTCTCTGATGTTGACAAAGGCCTGAGCTGCTAGTGAAGCATTTTCCACACTCACTGCATTCATAGGGCCTCTCCCCTGTGTGGATTCTCTGATGGGTAAGAAGGTTTGAGCTGCAATTGAAGCTTTTCCCACACTCACTGCATTCATAGGGCCTCTCCCCTGTGTGGATTCTCTGATGTTGACAAAGGCCTGAGCTGCTAGGGAAGCATTTTCCACACTCACTGCATTCATAGGGCCTCTCCCCTGTGTGGATTCTCTGATGGGTAATAAGGTCTGAGCTGCGATTGAATTTTCCCCCACACTCACTGCATTCATAGGGCCTCTTCCCTGTGTGGATTCTGTGATGCTTTATAAAGATGGAGTAATCACATACGTTTTCCCCAAACTCACTGCATGTATTTTTTCTCTTTCTGCTGAGGATTTCCTGTTGTGTTGTGGTTTCCTTGAGGTCCTTCTGAGTTTCCTGACAGGAAATACATTTACCCACTTTCTCCCCTGGCTGCTTTCCCTGCTCTCCTTCTGGTCTGTGCTGAATGTCATGGGATTTTTCCTGCTTATGACTCCAGGACACATTCCTTTTCGATCTTTGTGATAATGCTCTGTGTTTATCCACTTGCTCAACATTTTCCTGCGGAGAATTCTGCTCCTCTTTCTCACATACCATTGCGTCACCTGCTGTGATAGAGACAGAAACCTCAAACAGGGATGGAAAGGGGAAGGCCAAACCAATACAAGTACTGGAGAGAGGTCAAATAAAAATCAGGAACTGAACTCCCCCAAGTTCTTCCCCCAAACAGGAGAGAGGAGGGGATCAATTCAGGCTTCACATCCCATCCAAATTCACAGGGGGAAGGGAGGAAGCTACTGCCCGGTGTCTGCTAGTGTCTACAGGAAGCCATAAGCTATATTTACCCTAAGGATACGACCCCTGCTAGGGACAATATTGAACTGAGAGACCTTCCAAGGGCATTGTAGGGCATCCCAGATGTTTCCTTCAGGCACTTACAGATTCTGAGTTGGTTTAATATTTCCTCACCTGTGCAGGGAGCTCTCAGGGTCTCTCTTTCCTCTGAACCCTGGAGGTCTGGGACCCATGGCTCTTCCCCTTGTTCCAGCTGGGAGATCACATCAGGTTGGGAAATTGGAAACCCTGCTCAGATGAAAGAAAACAAAGGAGGTCACTTGATTTCATAACTTTGTCATAAAAAACATTCTATTAATTTAACTTCAGTGCTTAGTGTGACAGGTGTGCCTGGGGCAGTCCACACTGAAAATGCCAGGGTCAGGGCAGGATGAAAAAGGGAGAGCAGATGCTCCCAAAACTGGTGGTTAACACTGAAGTTGAGTTTAACGACCAGTCACAAACTGTGCTTCTGATCCCACACACGGGTTATCGAGAAGCTGAAAAAAGAAATCACACAGCCCCCTTTATTGCATTCCAGTTCTCCGACTCCCAATCAGCACCTAGGTCCAGTACAGTGAGAGGTTATTTAAAAATTCTGCTCATATACAAAATGTTTTTCTGACCCCAAAAGGTCAGCCACATTACAAGATCACTATAGGTTTGGATCTTACCCAAAAGACCACACTGCCAGCCAATCCTTTAGCATGGAAAGACAAGACAGGACACGACACAAAAAAAGTTGTTAAAAGGAAAAGCAGTGAGATGCATTCCGAAATCTATATATCAGGTTATTAGCAGTATTGTTGAGCTGCTGGCTTGAAAGTCCGTCTGGAACACATCCACAAGTTCGATGGGTCTTTCAGTCCTTTGTTTCAGGCTTCAATTTGTAGAGAAGTTGCTCCAGAGGTAGGAAGAGGGATTGAAGACAAAATGGAGATGATGCAGCTGCCCTTTATATTCCTTTTGCCATGTGGCTTGTATTACCTGTGTCCCAAACACAAGCTTCACAGCACATGGCATGGAAAAGCCTCGGAAGTCTCAGCACACAGACATACCCCTGCATGTCTTGCTGACTGAATAGGTTTATGCCCATGATCAGGGATGGGCAAATTACGGCCCACGGCCACATCCAGCCGACAGGACCATCCTGCCCAGTCCCTGAGCTCCCGGCTGGGGAGGCTAGCCCCTCCCCCACAGCCACGCCACCACGCGGGCAGTGCTCCTGCGGGGCGGGGCTGTGCGCTCCTGCTGGGCAGTGTGTCTGGCTCTGCGTGGTCCATGTGGCTGCCAGACACGCTGCTCTGAGCGGCATGGTAAGGGGGTCGGGGGGTTAGATAAGGAGCAGGGAGTCTCGGGGGGCAGTCAGGGGACAGTTGAATGGGGCAGAGGTTCTGGGGGGACGGGGGCTGGATAGGTGTGGGAGTCCCAAGGGTCTGTCAGTGGGCAGGGGGGTGGATAGAGGTCAGAGCAGTCAAGGGACAAGTAGCAGCGGGGTTGGGTAGGGGGTGGGATCCTGGATATGAACCCATATCCACACCCCCGCCCCCTGACAGACCCCGGGACTCCTACGCCTATCCAACCCCCCTATTCCCCATCCCCATACCGCCCGCCCAATCATCCCCTGCTCCCTGTCCCCTGACTGCCCCCCAGGACTCTCTGCCCCTTATCCAACCCCCTGGTCCTGGCCCCCTTACCACAGCCACGCGGCTCGCCGGAGCTAGATACGAGGTCCCTCAGGAGAGCGCAGACCAGCCCCCTTACCATGCCATTCAGAGCAGTAGGAGCTCGCAGCCCCACCGCTGCAGCACTGCCCAGGAGCGGTGGGCCAGAGCGCTGAGGGCGCGGCATGTTGAGGCTGCAGGGGGACAGCGGGGGCGAGGGGACAGCAGGGGAGGGGAGGGAGAGGGGAGCCTCCCCATCCGGGAGCTCAGGGGCCGAACAAGCTGGGCCTGCGGGCCGGATGTGGCCTGCGGGCCGTAGTTTATCTACCCCTGACCTACATGTTAGTTTGTAAAAAGAACAGGAGTACTTGTGGCACCTTAGAGACTAACAAATATATTTGTGTTTTATCTGCATTTCTTTTGTAAATAATTCTGACTTTTATGCCTCGTTACCTCTAGTCACTTAAAATCTTCTTTTTTGGTAATTAACAATCTTGTTTTATTGTTTTATCCAACTAGAGTGTTTGGATTAAAGTGTGTTGGAAACTGCATTTGGGATGTAGCTGGGTGGACGTCCGCTCCTGTCTTGAAGGGTTAAAAACAGCCCTGGGAAGGGGCTGTGGCTGGAGAAAGCAGCTTTTAGGCTGGGCTGATTGGGGGAAGTGGCTGCAGCTGGGGCCAGGCCCCAAACAGACTCAGCTGGCCCTATAAAGGCAGAGAAGCCAGGGGCAGATAGAGTCTCTCTGTTTGTAGAGGGAGAAGGGCCTGGCTGCAGGGAGCTGGACACAGGGTACCTGAGTGGAGCAGGGCTGGGGAAAGGCAGAGGAGCTGGGGAGCTCCAGCCTGGAAAGCCCCAGGCCGAGGCCTAGCAGAAGGCAATAGGTACTGGGGGGTTGCAGAGGGCAGCCCAGCGGTAGGCCAAGGCAGCAGGTCCAAACCCTCCTTGCCAGTGATGAGTGGCTGATCCTGCAGTCTGCCCCAGGGTGTGGGGCTAGACGATGACTGGCCTTATACTGAGCCGAGGTGGGAATAGTGGGTGGGAGTTCCCTGGGGAGGGGAGACCCTAAGACTGAGGGGTTACTGCCAGAGGGCAGCACCGCAGGTAAAAGGGGCACCAGGTCCAGGGAGGGACATGGGGGGCCAGAGGACAGGTGGATCACTGGCCTGCAGAGGGTGCACTGGAGCTGGAATGAGCTAATTCCCAGAAGTCACCAGCAGGGGGTGCCGCAGGGATGAGTCCACTCATCTACATGGGATAACAAGGCTGGTGCATGTCAGTTTCCGCTGATGAAATGACAGACTTCATATGAGCTTGCCTTGTTCAGTAGTGTGCTGGACAGGGAAAGATGCACATTTCTGGGGGAAGTCTGGGAATAGAGACTTTTCTGGGGTTTTCCTGTGCTGCACTGTAACTCGTGAGTCACTGACTAGCAGCACTAAATACTGTGTAGCTGGGAGCGAGTTACATGCTGGAGACTGTGTGTTAACTGCCCAGGAGTGGCTGCTCTCACAGTAAAACAGTGTAAATGTCACCCCAGCTTGGGAAACTGAGGGGACACAGCTGTTCAACACTCCAGATTGCACTGTAGTTAATGTCACAGACACTCAATTTCAAAGAGGCTCCCAAAACACAGAGAAAGTAAATCCATGTCCCAGAAATCCAAGACTCCAGAGAGAGGGCAAGTCTCCCTGGCACTGCTTCTTGCTGATGGAGAGGTCCAGAGACAATGAGAGAGTCCTGGGGAAGCTGGGGACAGTAACCATGGGCTGGTGGGGTTCAGTGGAGAAAGGGAACAGGAAGGGCAGGGATATTACTGAATGCAGGATCTCAGCAGTACTAGATGTCAGGATAGCACATAGTGCAGCCCATTGGAAAACATAATCCCAACTAGACATATAAAACGATGAGGTCTAAATTAGCTGTTTCCACTCAAGAGAGAGATCTTGGAGTCATGGATAGTTCTCTGAAAACATCCACTCAATGTGCAGCAGCAGTCAAAAAGCGAACGGAATGTTGGAATCATTAAGCAAGGGATAGAAAAGACAGAAAATATCATATTGCCTGTATATAAATCTATGGTACGCCCACATCTCGAATACGGCTGTAGGAGCTGGATTTTATAATGTACTGTGAGAATTTAATGTATGATTTGATTTCATCCTGTCAGCCACCCTGTTTGAATAGGGGAAAGGAATGACAGACCAGAACAATCCTTCTGACTGATTATGGTCACCTTTTGTTTTAGGATAAGTTACACTGTCTACTATGGTATCCTCTATGTATTACAAATTAGGCACTCTAGTTAAATCTACATGTCTTTGTTTTAAGGTTTAGTAAATAAGAGACAGGATTCTCTATTGTGTCTATGTTAAGTAGATTAGAGAAACATTGAAGGCAAGGTTTCATTTGCAATGCCTTTTTGCTCGATATAAAATACTACTGTTTGTATTCTCAGTGGGTTTGTGTGAATGAGGATGTATGCATCAGGAAAAGAGAAGGTGTAAAGGCCATTGTTATAGCCAGAGTCAAGGAAGAAGGAGTCAAGAGACTTAAAGGACATCAAAGAATCAACAACGCGCATCCATAACGAAGGGCAGATTGATGACCCCTGAGGTCAAGGCTGGCACTCCTGAGGACAATTGATTAAATGAGAACAAAAGGACAGGCTGACCCTCTCAGAGGTGCACTGGAATGTTTACACCAGTTAAGAAGTAACCGATCACAAACCGATACAGCAAAATCCATAGACTTCAACAAAGGAAAAAACCGTATAAGAACCAGGGTGCTTGGCCATGGGACTTTGGGTTCATCTTGCCACACTACCGGAGCATTGGATTGCGACCGACAAAAGCCCAGCCCCACACTCGTGCTCAGTGTAATTGGCCATTAGATTGACTCGAGCTACAACAGACTGGTAACTATGAACTGCAATGGCAGAGAGAGAGTGTGTGTGTGTGTGTGTGTGTGTGTGTGTGTGTGTGTGTGTGTGTGTGTGTGTGTGCGCCTCTATAAAGATCCCGTGTGCTTTGTAGGAGCATAACACTGCGTTCAGATGTGGTCACCCCATCTCAAAGAGGTTTACTTATGCAAACAGGAGATATTTAACACTGTGCAATATTGTTCCTCTGTTCTGCAGCAGGGGAGGGTCTGTGGCAGTGTGTGGGTCACTGGCATATTGGGGTGATGCAGAGACAGGACAGAGCAGAGGTAGCATTGTGGGGCTGGCATGAACCGCATCTCTTCATTTCCCCTTCCAAGAACTGAGGGGACAGGAATCCTTACCCAGCGAGGTCACATTCTCATAGTTCTCCTGCATGACGTCTCTGTAGAGGGCTCTCTGAGCAGGGTCCAGCAGAACCCACTCTTCCCTGGAGAAATACACAGCCACCTCCTTGAAGGTCACTAGCCCCTGAAAGAGCAAGAGTCCAACACTCAGTACCTGCTGCCCCACTCACAGCCCCACTATTTGTGGGGGAGAGGAGCCAATCAAATGCAAGCTCTGGGTGGATCACAGTCAGAGTCCCACCTCCACCCCACTCAGAGCATCCTGGAAACACCAGGTTAAGGGGATGAAGCGAGAGCCCCTTTTCTCTCCCAGCAGATCCATCACATGCCTACTAGCCACAGACGGATAAAGGAGATGGAGCCCCTAGCAGGGACCAGGGAGAGCTCCCTCGTAGGAAGCCCAACACCCTCCCCATTGTGAGGAGCTGGATATGAAGGGAGGGGAATCTCCCCTAAACCTCACTGGTGGGTGCCCCCTTCATATCTCACAGCGGCTGGTCAGTCAGGTCAGGCTCCAGCACTGGGAGTCTGGTCAGTTTTCCTAGCCCCATGTAGGAGGGTTATTTTCCGTTTCACAAATTGGGGTATTTCCACCTCCTAATCTCATGGGTCTGTTCCTAGAATCTGGGCCACTCATTAAACTCCCCCCAGCAGGAATGTCACAAGCTGTCCTCCTCCCTTCCCCACCTTGTGCATTTCCTGCCCTGCTCCAAACCAGACTGTGCAAATCTTCCCATCTCCGGTGTATTTGCTGTCCCTCTCCCTCCTGCAGGAACCCACCAGCTACCCCCCGACAATCCCTACCTGAACAGGCTCCTCTGCAGCCATTTCTCTCCCCTGTCCCATGGCAGGATGGGATGAGCTGGAGTGAAACACGGACGTCATTCTGAAGCCTGGGAGGGTGAGAAGGGCAGTTGTGGGGGTTACAGAACAGGCTTTAGTTAATGTCACAGGACGATTCCCCCAGGCCCTTTCCCTGCAGACAGACATCCTAGACTCTGCCATCCTGGGAAAATGCTCAATCTCTTTATTACAGTGTGGAGCTGGCCCCTCCTGCCAAGCTAAGCCCAATGAAAGATTTTTAACCTTCCTTCTCCCTCCCCCAATCTCATAACTAAGTCTCTGAACACAAGGCTAGAAAAGAGCAGAACCAAAGGAGTCACTGGGGGGGTCCCCAGAGCTAAGGCAGCTCAGCTCGGGAATAGTCTTACAAGGGGGGCTGTGGAGTCTCTGTCCCTGGAAGTTTCTAAGAGCAGTGTGACGAAGTGGGGCTGTTCTTAATGTTTCCTCTGAATACTGTGTGCGTGCCTCAGTTTCCCCTAGATATTTCTTAAGTCCCCACTGTGCATAAATGGCCGACACTTTGTATCCTAGCAACAAATGGCTGGGGCTCTTCCCCCCGCAAGGGGCTGGCTGAAGGTGAACGGAGAGATCAGGTGACCTCCTGGCCCGGGAAAGAGACAAAGCCCAGAGGGGGAGGGGCTGGAGGGGGTTTCAGTTTGGGAGCTGGCTGGGGACGAGGCGTGAGGGCAGACGTGGGGGCCTGCCTCACTGGGCCCCAGAATGGACCCGGACGAGGGGTCCGGTTCTCTGTACCTACAAGCTCTGTTTTAGCCCGTGTTCCTGTCATCGAATAAACCTCTGTGTTACTGGCTGGCTGAGAGTCACGTCTGACTGCGAAGTGGGGGGGCAGGACCCTCTGGCTTCCCCAGGACCCCGCCTGGGCGGACTCGCTGTGGGAAGCGCACGGAGGGGCAGAGGATGCTGAATGCTCCAAGGAGAGACCCAGGAGGTGAAGCCGTGTGAGCTTCTTGCCCTGGAGACAGTCTGCTCCGAGGGAGAGGAGGCTCCCCAAAGTCCTGCCTGGCTTCGTGAGGAGCAGTTCCAGAGCATCGCCCGGGGACTCCGTGACAAGCAGGTAGGACAAAGCTCTGTCAGAGGGAATCTACATAGACTTGGTCCTGCCCCCGCAGAGAGAGCTGGACTTGATGACATCTTGAGCTCCTGCCCAGCACTACATGTCTCTGATGCTATGAAATAGATACGTATAAAACACAATGTTCAGAGTAAAACCCACAACATGTCAGGCAATTCAGAAAAAAAACAAAACCACAGCATACAATGACAATACAAAGGAAAAGAAAACCACACAATGCTAACTAATACACCCTAGGACCAAATTACTCAATGAAAAAGAGCTCAACTCAAACCAGCACGACACAGGCACCAAATACACTGAGGCAAAACAATGCACCATAAAACTATGCAACACAACATGGTGCAGTCACAAATGGCACCATGCAAAACAGCTCAGCATAGAACAGGCACAGCACAAAACAGAAATATTTCAGTGTAGGCCTGGAAGGGATCTTGAGAGGGCGTCTACTCCAGCCTCCTGTGCTGAGGCAGGACCAAGTATCCCTAGACATTCCCAGACTGGTGTATCTCTAACCTGGTCTTAAGAAACCTCCAGTCAAGGAAATGCCACAGCCTCCCTTGGAAGCCAATGCAAGGCAAACACAGACCCCTTGCTCTCTAGAGAGAAAGGGGGCAGTATGGGAGAGGATAGGGGGGGTCCAGAGAACCCCAACCAGACCATCACTGGCAGGCTGGGAATCCTAAAGGGTTCCCCCCACCAAGAGCCCCCAACAGCCAGGGACCACCCCCCCAGGGGACCCCTCACTGGGAATTCAGTCCCTCACTGCCTGCCCAGGATTCCCCTACTGCCTGCCTAGGACACCCACCTGTCCTGCAGCAGGACCTGCCAGGCCGTTTGCCTGGGACCCCCTGATGCTTTACAACGGGACCCCTCCCTCTGCTTGTCTGGCATCCCAACCTAGCGCCTGGCACTCCCCCACCCAGCTCTGTGCATTGGGCACGACTGAGCCCCTGGCACAGCACCAGGCTCCTTCCAGCCCCCTGCCCCGCCTCCCCAAGAGATGCCCACCCTCACTGTCCTGCACCAACAAGTCCCCAGTGATACCCACCTCCAGGACCCACAGCCTCAGGGCTGGGCACGTCAGAAACCTCCCCCTAAACCTCCAGAACCCACCAATTTGATTAGGGTACCCCCTGCCCAGTGACCCAGAAGCCTCCTCCTCCCACAATGCCCCTTCAGCTCCAGCTGCAATCTCCCCACACAGACACCCCATCCCCTACCCCAGCAACAGTTACCTCACTGTGTCTGCTAAGTGGATAGAAAGTTATCACTGCCCCCTGCTGGCCAGACACACAGGCAGAGGGATCCCTGGGGGGTGCTGCTTTAACAGGAGAATGGAAGGCCTGGCGGGCAAGAAAGGTCCATGCCCTGTCACTAGCTACATCTTCGCACTGCAGGAAGCAACCCCTCCCAGAGACCATTTGTCATGGGCTTTGAGATACTTCTGGACCCAGGCTGCACTCAGAGTGACCTCCTCACCCAGTGCCAGCTGGAGAACAGGAAAGGGTCCAGCCAACTCTCCTGTTACCAGCTGGGAACCACTGATCCCCCAAACAGGGGGAGGCCTCTGGATTTGATGGGTATTAAATCCGTTTAGAGAGGAAAGTGGAAAATCAGAGGGATTTTATATCAGTTGTTGATACGAGGTAAAATCTGAGTGTTTCACATCAATATTTGATAACTGAATAGAGAGAAAATGGGCAACATTTGCCAACATTTTATATCCATGTTCAGGAATCTGAGAAAAGGTGTAAATCTGAGATTTTCTTAGTATTTTATAATTAATGAGACAGGGAAAAATCTCAGGCCATAGTCAATTAGAAATAGACAATCAGAGAAAAAGTGGGGCTTAGGATAATTTTTAGATTTGCAGAGAATACATATCAGAAACTACGCAATTGATAACATGAGAGAAGGGGGAGGGATAGCTCAGTGGTTTGAGCATTGAGCTGATAAACCTGGAGTTGTGAGTTCAATCCTTGAGGGGGCCATTTAGGGAACTGGGATAAAAATCTGGGGATTGTTCTTGCTTTGAGCAGGGGGTTGGACTAGATACCTCCTGAGGTCCCTTCCAATCCTGATAGTCTATGAACACCGCCGAGATCTGAGGGGATTTTATGTTGCTGTTAAATAACTAGAGGGAAAAGGGGGGCTGTTGGACTGGATTTTATATTACTATCCAATACATATACAGAAAGTGATGGTTCTCGCAGCGGGGGTCCCGGGGGGGCTGGGAAAGGGGCGGGGGGGGGAAGTGTCGGTGCAGCCCGGACATGGCCGGGGGGGGGGAGCCGGTGACCCCCGAGGAGCGGGGAGAGAAAGGGGGGGGCTGAGATCCCGTCGGATTTACCGCGGCCCCCCCCCGTGGGGACCCCCCGCCCCCCCGTCCTGCCCCCTTTCTCCCTAGAGAGCCACGAGCAGCCCCCAGGGTGACCCCCCCTCCCCCAAACCCCTGAGAAGTTCCCTGTCCCCCCCCCCCGATTGTGCCCCATTTTCTCTCCCCTTCGCCAGTGTCCAGCACTCCCTGGGGCTGGTGGGGCCCTGGGGGTGTCTGGGCCCCTGGCCAGGGGCTCTGGGGACTGGGGGCCAGGGAAGATCTGGCAGGACCCTGGCTGGGGCTGTGGGGGTGTCTGGGGCCCCGGCTGTGGGGTCTGGGCACTGGGCTCTGGGGGGTGTCTGGGGGCTGCTACTAACCCTGATCCTGCTCCCGGATCAGTTTGTGCCACAATCCTGGCTCCAAGTACGGCCAGGCAGCCCCCAGCCAGGCCCACTCACCCTGATAACTTTCTATCCACTTACCAAACACTGTCAGTGAAATCACAGATTTTTCTTTTCTCCCCTCCTGTAAACTGCAGGAACTTCTGGTCCCGCAGGGAATATTCATGCCGCCTTCCCCACCCAGTCCTTGTCCTAGATCTGGGGGGTGCGGCAGGTGGGAAGGGGGCTAGAAATGCCACACAATGGTCTCTTCCACAGCGTTCTGGACTCCTCCTTTCTGAAATCTGGTTTCATTGAGACCATTGTTAATCCAGAGTCACTGCATGGAAAGACAAGGAGTGACTCCGGATGGACAGTGAGGCGACTGAGATCAGCAATTCTCCCTGTGAGGAGGGGCTCTCATTAGCTGCTCTCCCCAGAGAGCTAAAGGAGGGAAGCTGCTCAAACTCTGTCCCTCTCTGCTCAGGATATTGGGGATCAGCTTCCTGGGTCAGACGCTGCAGCCTCCATTGTGATCTGGGAGGCCAGGCTTAGCAGCTGCTGCTCCCCCAGCGGGGCTCTGTGCTGGGATGTGACCTTAATTAAAGCTGCTTCTCTGCCTGGCCCAGGGGATGACTTTCTGCAGCTGCTACTAACCCCTTGGGGCAGCCCTGGGCCCTGTTAATGCAAATTATGAGCTATGGACCCCAGGTTATTGAAAGACCTCAGAAAAAGTGCTGGGGACTGGCAAGAAAGTGACTCTGCACAAACAGCCCCTCATCATTTCTCCCCCCATTAGCAATTGCCAGGAGAAAATCCAGCCATGGGAGAGCAAAGCCCCCAGGAATGGGACTGTGTCAGCCAGAGGGGCAGGGAGAGAGGACAGGGGAAGGAGAGACTGAAAGGGGCAGTGGGAGAAATGAGTGAGAGGAGAGATTTCCAGCTCTCTAGTCCACCCAGACACATGTATTGCAGCATCCCTGGGCAGAACCACTTTCCAGGGAACAAGAAAAGGATCAGACAGAGGAAAAGCCAGTTCCTGACTCCATATTTCCCCTGCTGGGGTGTGGCTGCCGTGGGGTCAGTGTCCGAGGGAATCCCCCACAGTGACTCCTTGGGTTCTGCTCTTTTCTAGCCTTGTGTTCAGAGACTTTGTTACGGGATCAGGGGAGGCAGAAGGGAGGTTAAAAATGTCTCTGTGGGCTTAGCCTGGCAGGAGGGGCCAGCTCCACACTGTAATAAAGAGATCAAGCATGTTCCCAGCATGGCAGAGTCTACGATGTCTGTCTGGAGGGAAAGGGCCTGGGGGACTCGTGATGTGAAATTAACTAAAGCCTGTTCTGAAACCTCCACAACTGCCCTTCTCGTCCTGCCAGGGCTGCAGAATGACGTCCATGTTTTTCTCCAGCTCATCCCATCCTCCCATGACACAGGGAAGAGAAATGGCTGCAGTGGAGCCAGCTCAGGTAGGGATTATTTTTTTGAGCGGGGGGTGGTGGGTTCCTACAGAAGGGAGAGGGACAGCAAGTACACCGGAGATGGGCAGGTTTGCACAGTCTGGTTTGGAGGTTGGCGCGGGGCAGGAAATGCACAGGGTGGAGAAAGGGAGGGCAGGGTGTGACAAACCTGCTGGGAGTTGTTTAATAAGTGGCCTAGATTCTAGGGACAGACCCATGAGGTTCAGAGGTGTAAATGCTCTAGTTTGTGGAGCAGAAAATAACCCAGCTACATGAGGCTGGGAAAACTGACCAGACTCATAGTGCTGGAGCCTGACCCGACTAACCAGCGGCTGCTGTGAGATATGAAGGGGGCACCCACCAGTGAGGGTTAGGGGAGATTCCCCTCCCTTCATATCCAGCTCCTCACAATGAGGAGGGTGTTGGGCTTTCTACCAGGGATCTCTCCCTGGTCCCTGCTAGGGGCTCCCTCTCCTCTATCAGTCTGTGGCTAGTAGGTATGTGATGGATCTGCTGGGAGAGATAAGGGGCTCTCTTTGTCCCCTCACTCTGATGTTTCTGGGATGCTCTGAGCAGGGTGGGGTTGGGACTTCGTTGATTGCAATCCACCCAGGGCTTCCCTTTGATGGGCTCCTCTCCCCACAAATAGTGAGGCTGTGAATGGGGCAGCAGGTATTGAGTGTTGAACTCTTGCTCTTTCAGGGGCTGGTGATCTTCGAGGAGGTGGCTGTGTATTTCACCAGTGAAGAGTGGGCTCTGCTGGACCCCACTCAGAGAGCCCTCTACTGGGATGTCATGCAGGAGAACTATGAGACTGTGACCTCACTGGGTAAGGGTTACTGTCCACTCGGTTCTTGGAAGGGGAAATGGAGAGAGAAGGTTTACGCCAGCCCCACAATGCCACCTCTACTCTGCCCTGTTTCAGCATCACCCCAATATGCCAGTGAGACACACACTACCAGAGACCCTCCCCTGCTGCAGAACACTTTGGGAACAGAGCACAGGAGCCGTATCGCACAGTGTCAAATATCTCCTGTTTGCTCAAGTAAAACTGTGGGTTAAGTGCAGCATAATCAACAGAAGCTTCCTAGGGGTCACCAGATGAAATTAATAGGCAGCAGGTTTAAAGAAAATAAAAGGAAGTTCTTCTTCACGCAGCGCACAGTCAACTTGTGGAACTCCTTACCTGAGAAGGTTGTGAAGGCTAGGATTATAACAGCGTTTAAAAGAGAACTGGATAAATTTATGGTGGTTAAGTCCATCAATGGCTATTAGCCAGGATGGGTAAGGAATGGTGTCCCTAGCCTCTGTTTGTCAGAGGATGTAGATGGATGGCAGGAGAGAGATCACTTGATCGTTGCCTGTTAGGTTCACTCCCTCTGGGGCACCTGGCATTGGCCACTGTCGGTAGACAGGATACTGGGCTAGATGGACCTTTGGATCTGACCCGGTACGGCCGTTCTTATGTTATGTATGTGAGTGTGCATTTGGTGCAAGGAGCTCCTGGCCCTCAGAGACCGTGTGAAGGCTTTGGAGGCCAGGGTGTTGGAACTGGAGGAGCTAAGGGGGGCAGAGAAGTATGTTGATGAGGCTTTCTGGGACACTATAGAATTGTCCCAACTCCGGTCAGACAGCCCCCCGCACTGTTGAGGAGGATGGAAGGCCCAGGGAATGAGAGCAGTCAAGGGGAGCAGAGGGAAAGCTTCTCATAGTTGGGACCCTCACCCCAACACTATCTGGGAGAACCTCTTGCACTGAGGTTACCTCACCGGGGGAGGGAACTCCAGTCATTAGGAAAAGGCAGCTGTTAGTAATGGGAGATTCGATCATTAGAAACAAGGATATCTGGGTTTGTGATGACCGGGAGAGCCGTATGGTGACTTGCCTGGCTGGTGGGTAGGTTGCGGATTTCTCAAGGCATCTAGATAGATTTATGTGTAGTGCTGGGGAGGAGCCAGTGGTCATGGTACATGTAGATACCAATGACATAGGGAAGGGTAGGTGAGACGACCTGGAGGCCAAATTTAATCTGCTAGGAAAGAGACTGAAATCCAGGACCTCTATGGTGGCATTCTCAGAAATGCTCCCAGTTCCATGCGCAGGGCCAGGTAGGCAGGCAGAGCTTCGGAGTCTCAATGCGTGGATGAGATGATGGTGTAGAGAGATGGGGTTTAGATTTATTAGGAACTGGGGAAACTTTGGGGATGGGGGAGTGTTACGTACCAGGGAGGCCAGGGGGCCCTCCCAAGGTGCTCTGTAAGAACGAGGCCGACACACACACTGTGAGTTATTGGCTTTAATGAAGGTAAAGTGACACATCTGCAACGGGGACCCCAAGCGTTGCTGTCACTGAGACGGGGACCCAGCGCCCTGTAGCTCGGCCTGGGGTGAAGTCCGAAAACAAACACAAAGCATGCTCATTTTATACAAACAGCAGCAAACCAGCTCATACATAATGCAATAGAAACTCTCCACCCTCCGGGGCTGCCCCCCTGGCCAACAGCCAGGGGCTTGCCACGCAGCAGTCCCAGCCGGTCACGGCAGGTTAAAACTAGCATGCCGTGTCCTACAATAACTGGAGGCTGAGAAAGAGGAACTGCCTAAGCTAAGCCGTAACAGAATCTTCCGTGGTTCCCTAGCCTCCTACAGGGAGCCTATACAGGAAGGATGGGCTCCACCTAAATCAGAGTGGATCCAGACTGCTGGCACTTAACATTAAAAAGGTTGCAGACCAGTTTTTAAACTAAGAGATGCGGGGAAAGCCAATGGCTGCAGAGGAGCACGTGGATCGGACAGAGACTTCTCTTAGAGGAGAGTGTAGTGATAGAGATTTTTCTAGTTTTAGTCAGGAAGAGAGGCTGAAAGAGGATAAGGTAGGGGCCAGATCAGACGAGAAGCATTCACACACAAAAGAATCTGACACATCAGAAAAGGGCAGACAAATAAACACTGACAAGTTTTTAAAGTGCGTGTACACAAATGCTAGAAGTGTAAATAATAAGATGGGTGAATTAGAGTGCCTCGTGTTAAAAGAGGATATTGACATAATAGGCATCACAGAAACCTGGTGGAGTGAGGATAATCAATGGGACACAATCATTCCAGGGTACAAAATACATTTGAAGGTCAGAGCAGGTCATACTCGGGGGGTGGGGAGGGGAGTGGCACTGTATGTTAAAGAAAATGTAGACTCAAATGAAGTAAAAATCTTAAATGAAACCGCATGTTCCATAGAATTTCTATGGATAGTAATTCCATGCTCTAATAAGAATATAACAATAGGGATCTATTATCGACCACCTGTCAAAGACAGTGATAGTGAGGATGAAATGCGAAGGGAGATTAGAGAGGCTATCAAAATAAAGAACTCCATAATAGTGGGAGATTTCAATTATCCCCATATTGACTGGGTACATGTCACTTCAGGACAAAATGCAGAGACAAAATTTCTCGATACTTTAAATGACTGTTTCTTAGAGCAGCTGGTACAAGAGCCTGCAAGGGGAGAAGCAACTCTCCATTTAGTCCTGAGTGGAGTGCAGGATCTTGTCCAAGAGGTAACTATAACAGGACCGCTTGGAAATAGTGATCATAATATAACAAAATTTAACATTCCTGTGGTGGGAAGAACAGCTCAACACTGTGGCATTTAATTTCAGAAAGGAGAACTATGCAAAAATGAGGGGCTAGTTAAACAGAAATTAAAAGGTACAGTGACTAGAGTGAAATCCCTGCAAGCTGCATAGACGCTTTTCAAAGACACAATATTAGAGGCCCAACTTAAATGTATACCCCAAATGAAAAAGCACAGCAAAAGAACTAAGAGGAGCCACTGTGGCTTGGCTTAACCATGTAAAAGAAGCAGTGAGAGATAAAAAGGCATCTTTTAAAAAGTGGAAGTCAAATCCTAGTGAGGTGTCTATAGAAGGGAGCATAAGCACTGCCAAATTAAGTGTAAAAATGTAATAAGAAAAGCCAAAAAGGAGTTTGAGGAACAGCTAGCCAAAAACTCAGAAGGTAATAACAAAATGTTTTTTAAGTACATCAAAAGCAGGAAGCTGCTAAACAACCAGTGGGGCCCCTGTACGATTGAGATACAAAAGGAGCCCTTAAAGACGATAAAGTCATTGCGGAGAAACTAAATGCATTCTTTGCTTCAGTCTTCGTGGCTGAGAATGTTAGGGAGATTCCCAAACCTTTTGTGGGTGACAAATCTGAGGAATTGCCACAGATTGAAGTGTCACTAGAGGAGGTTTTGGAACTAATTGATAAGCTTAACTGTAACAAGTCACCAGAACCAGATGGGTGAGTTCTGAAGGAACTCAGATGTGAAATTGGGGAACTATGAGCTATGGTTTGTAACCTGTCCTTTAAATCAGCTTCTGTACCCAATGACTGGAAGATTGCTAATGTAACACCAATATTTAAAAAGGGCTCTAGAGGCGATCCTGGCAAATACAGACCGGTAAGTCTAATGTCTGTGCCAGGCAAATTAGTTGAAACAATAGTAAAGAATAAAATTGTCAGGCACATAGAAGAACAAAAATTGTTGGGCAAAAGTCAACATAGTTTCTGTAAAGGGAAATCATGTCTTACTAGTCTGTTAGAATTCTTTGAATGTGTCAACAAACGTGGACAAGGGGGATCCAGTGGACACAGTGTACTTAGATTTCCAGAAAGCCTTTGACGAGGTCTCTCACCAAAGGCTCTTACATAAATGAAGTTATCATGGGATAAGAGGGAAGATCTTTTCATGGATTGAGAACTAGTTAAAAGACAGGGAACAAAGGGTAGGAATAAATGGTAAATTTTCAGAATGAAGAGGAGTAACTAGTGGTGTTCCCCAAGGGTCAGTCCTAGGACCAATCCTATTCAACTTATTCATAAATGATCTGGAGAAAGGGGTAAACAGTGAGGTGGCAAAGTTTGCAGATGTTACTAAACTGCTCAAGATAATTAAGACCAAAGCAGACTGTGAAGAACTTCAAAAAGATCTCACAAAACTAAGTGATTTGGCAACAAAATGGCAAATGAAATTTAACGTGGATAAATGTAAAGTAATGCACATTGGAAAAACGACCCCAACTATACATACAATATGATGGGGGCAAATTTAGCTACAGCTGATCAGTAAAAAGATCTTTTTGTCATTGTGGATAGTTCTCTGAAGACATCCAGCAGTGTGCAGCGGAAGTCAAAAAAGCAAACAGGATGTTAGGAATTATTTAAAAAGGGATAGACAATAATACAGAGAATATCTTATTGCCCTTATATAAATCAATGGAAATAACTAATTTAGACCCCATCATTTTATATGTATATTTGGGATTATGTTTTCCAGTGGGCTGCACTATCTGTTATCCTGACATTTAGTAGTGCTGAGATCCTGCATTCAGTAATATCCCTGCCCTTCCTCTCCCCTTTCTCCACTGAGCCCCACGCTTATGTTTCCAGCTTCCCCGGGACTCTCTCTTTGTCTCTGGACCTGTCTGTCAGCAAGAAGCAGAGCCAGGGAGACTTGCCCTCTCTCTGGAGACTTCGATTTCTGGGACATGGATTTACTTTCTATGTGTTTTAGGAGACTTTGAAATTGAGTGTCTGTGACATTAAGCACAGTACAGTCTGGAGTGTTGAACAGCTGTTCCCTCAGTTCCCCAGGCTGGGGTGCCTTTTACACTGCTCTACTGTGAGAGCAGCCACTCCTGGGCAGGTCACACGCAGTCTCCAGCATGTAACTCGCTCCCAGCTACACAGTTTTGAGTGCTGCTAGTCAGCAACTCCCGAATTACAGTACCACACAGGAGAACCCCAGAAAATTCTCTGCTCCCAGACATCCCCCAGAAATGTGCATCTTGTCCTGTCCAGCACACTACTGAACAGTGGGAGCTCATATGAAATCTGTTATTTCATCAATGGAAAATGACATGCACCAGCCTTGTTATTCCAAATGGAGTTTCCAACACACTTTAATCCAACCACACTGGTTAAATAAAACAATAAACCAAGATTGTTAACTACTGAAGGGAAAAAAAGATTTTCAGTGACTACGGGTAATGAGGCATAAAAGTCAGAATTGTTTACGAAGGAAGTGGAAGATAAAACACAAACTAACATCTAAGTTAACCAGCTAAAATGGATTTAAAACAAATGTTTCTCTCACCATCTGCTGAGACAGGCTGGCTTTCCTTTCAGCTGGGAATCCCTCGAACCTGCCCCTGCTGCCCACATTCAGTTCTTCAGGAGTTGTCATGAGCAGAGGGAAGGGGAGGGGGAGAGAGAGAGAGAGTCTCATGCATTTTCCTCACATCTCTTTATAATTCAGTCTTTTGTACTAGAAACAAATCCAGTTCTCAGCTGAGTCATGGTGACAGGCTCTCGTAGATATGAGCTTCAAGTGGTCCCTGTGATGGAATGTAAATGTCTTCACACCTTCCCTCTCCTGGAGAATGGCTATTTGACCAGCTGTTTGCCTTGCTGTCTCTGACGAACTTGGGGTTAGGGTTGCAACTTTTTCAGTAATATCATACTGTAAAATCTCATAACTTTACATACAGTGTTGCTACACATTTTAAGGAGGATATTCAGTAGATTATGTCTTTTCAAATGTTACCTCACAAGCCATACAGTGATAAATGAAGGGGAGAGGAGGGATCTCCCTTTTATAAACACCCAGCCAGCCAGATTGCTGTAAAATCCTTGTTGGTGTGACTTCTCTGCTTGCTTTACCTGTAAAGGGTTAACAAGGCCATAGGTAAAAGAAAAGGAGTGGGCACCTGACCAAAAGAGCCAATGGAAAGGCTAGAACTTTTTTAAATGGGACAGTAACTTTCCCTTTGTCTGTTGTTCTCCGGAGAAGGCGACACGGAGTAGCGATGCTGTGTATGGCTTGAAGCAGGTTTGAAAATTCATCTTCCATACCTAGAAGAAATGATTTGGACAGGGAAGTTTAGACAAACACAATCAGGTTTATATTTTTTATTTTGGCTTTTGGAGCTCCTCTGTGCTATCCCAGATGCTTTTTTTTGCTTCTAAGCTTTAAGCTGAACCCCCAAGAAAGCTATTTTGGGTGCTTACAACAATTGTTTCTTTTAAGATCTAGCAAAAGCCTAAGTTCCAGTTTTATTGTTTTCCTTTTCAATTTTAATAAAATTTACCTCTTTTAAGAACAGGGTTGGATTTTTGGTGTCCTAAGAGGTTTGTGCATGTTGTTTGATTAGCTGGTAGCCACAGCTAATTTCCTTTGTTTTCTTTCTCAGCTCTTTCCTGGAGGGGAGGTGAAAGGGCTTGAGGGTACCCCAGAGGGAAGAATTCTCAAGTGCTCCTTCCTGGGTCCAAGGGTTTGGGGTTTTTTTTTTGCATTTGGGTGGTGGCAGCATTTACCAAGCCAAGGTCAGAGAAAAGCTGTAACTTTGGGAGTTTAATATAAGCCTAGAGTTGCACAAATTACTTTTTAGAATCCTGGCTGGCCCCCACTTTCTGCACTCGGAGTGACAGAGTGGAGATTCAGCCCTGACACATACTATGAACAAAATTGATCATAATTTTTTAGAAGTGTGACCATAGGGGCACAGACTTGCACAGTGTCTGTCTGTGTGTTCCCAACATATATGTGGGTATTTCAGTCCTTCACAAGCAAGGTGTTTGGCATCTTCAAACACCTGGGGAACCGGGCCTGGGAATTCACTAGTTTATTAAGTGACACTGTAGGGAATTGAGACACATTTTATATTATTATTATTTTATTATAAATACCAATATGATGAAATTGCAATGAATCGTGCTAGATATGCCATGTAAGGTGTCAATGAAAATGTTATGATTTTCCAAGTTTGATAATCTTGTTTCTATCTTTGTATTGTGAGTTATAGATATGTAGGGTATATCTGTATTCCAGACTTGTGTAGTGTTTCTGAGTGACACCCCCAGACATAGTGTCATCAGCTCTGCCCAGCCTGTTCGATGGCCCATCCGGGGTCATCAGCTGTACGATGAACCCATTGAAAGGATCAAGGGGAGACACCTATTGAGTCAGCAAGACATGCAGGGGTATGCCTGTGTACTGAGACCTCCAAGGCTTTTCCATGCCATGTGTTGTGAAGCTTGTGTTTGGGACACAGGAAGTAGAAGCAACTTGGCAAAAGGAATATAAAGGGCAGCTGCATCATCTCCATTTTGTCTTCAATCCCTCTTCCTACCTCTGGAGCAACTTCTCTACAAACTGAACCCTGGAACAAAGGACTGAATGATGTGGATGTGTACCAGAGAGCCTTTCAAGCCAGCAACTCACCAATACTGCTAAGAACCAGATATATGGATTTCTGAATGTATCTGACTGTTTTCCCATTTTAACAACTTCCTTTTTCTTTCCTTCTTTTATAATAAACCTTTAGTTTAGATGCTTTCTTGCTTATAAACCTTTAGTTTAGATCATAGAATCATAGAATTCAAGATCAGAAGGGACCATTATGATCATCTAGTCTGACCTCCTGCAAGATGCAGGCCACATAAGCCGTTCCACCCACTCCTTTAGCAAGCGACCCCTGCCCCATGCTTCGGAGGAAGGCGAAAAACCTCCAGGGCCACTGCCAATCTTCCCTGGAGGAAAATTCCTTCCCAACCCCAAATATGGCGGTCAGCTGAACCCCGAGCATGCGGGCAAGACTCTCCAGCTATACCCTCTTGAAAAATGTTATATCATATCATTGACCCATTGTACTATTTACTTCAGTGTGGCCCTTAATTGACCTATTGACTAAGCCCGTTATCCTATCATACCATCTCCTCCATAAACTTATCTAGCTTAATCTTAAAGTCATGGAGGTCCTTCACCCCCACTGTTTCCCTCGGTAGGCTGTTCCAGTATTGCACTCCCCTGATGGTTAGAAACCTTCGTCTAATTTCAAGCCTGAATTTCCTGACTGACAATTTATATCCGTTTGTCCTCGTGTCCACATTAGCACTGAGCTGAAATAATTCCTCTCCTTCCCTGGTATTTATCCCTCTGATATATTTAAAGAGTGCAATCATATCTCCTCTTATCCTTCTTTTGGTTAAGGAAAACAAACCGAGCTCCTCAAGTCTCCTTTCATACGACAGGCCTTCCATTCCTCGGATCATTCTAGTGGCCCTTCTTTGTACCCGTTCCAGTTTGAATTCATCCTTCTTAAACATGGGAGACCAAAACTGCACACAATACTCCAAATGAGGTCTCACCAACGCCTTATATAACGGGACTAGCACCTCCTTATCCCTACTAGAAATACCTCGCCTAATGCATCCCAAGACCGCATTAGCTTTTTTAACGGCCACATCACATTGCCTACTCATAGTCATCCTACGATCAACCAGGACTCCTAGGTCCTTCTCCTCCTCCGTTACTTCCAACTGGTGCGTCCCCAGCTTATAACTAAAATTCATGTTAGTCATCCCTAAATGCATAACCTTACACTTTTCACTATTGAATTTCATCCTGTTACTAATACTCCAGTTTAGAAGGTCATCCAAATCTCCCTGGAGGATATCCCGATCCTTTTCCGAATTGGCAATACCTCCCAACTTGGTGTCATCCGCAAACTTTATCAGCCCACTCCTACTCTTGGTTCCCAGGTCAGCAATAAATAGATTGAATAAAATCGGACCCAAAACCGAACCTTGAGGAACTCCACTGGTAACCCCCCTCCAACCTGACAGTTCCCCCTTCAATACGACCCTCTGCAGTCTCCCCTTTAACCAGCTCTTTATCCACCTCTGGATTTTCATTTCGATCCCCATCTTTTCCAATTTAACCAGTAATTCCTCATGCGGTACCGTATCAAACGCCTTACTGAAATCCAGATATATTAGATCCACCGCATTTCCCTTGTCTAAAAAATCTGTTACTTTCTCAAAGAAGGAGATCAGGTTGGTTTGGCACGATCTACCTTTCGTAAATCCATGCTGTAATCTATCCCAGTTGCCATCGGCCTCATGCTCCGGAACCACTCTCTCTTTTAAGATTTTTTCCATGACTTTGCATACTACAGATGTTAAACTAACAGGCCTGTAGTTACCCGGGTCACTTTTTTTCCCCTTCTTGAATATAGGAACTATATATAGGAACTATATATAGATGCTAAGGATTGGCTGGCATCATAGTATTCTGGGTAAGATCCAAACCTATACAGACCTGGTAATCAGCAAAGAATCCTGTGGCACCTTATAGACTAACAGATGTTTTGCAGCATGAGCTTTCGTGGGTGAATACCCACTTCCTATAAGGTGCCACAGGACTCTTTGCTGCTTCTACAGAACCAGACTAACACGGCTACCCCTCTGATACTTGAGACCTGGTAATGTGGCTGACTCTGGGGTCAGAAGAACACTTTGTTTATGTGAGCAGAGTTTTTAAATAACCTGTCACTGTGCCGGACCTAGGTGCTGATTGGGAGTCAGAGAACTGGAATGCAGTAAAGGGGGCCGTGTGATGTCTTTTTTTCAGTTTCTCGATAACCAGTTTGGGGGATCAGAAGCACAGTTGGTGACTGATCAGTGAACTTAACTTCCGTGTTAACCACCAGTTTTGGGAGCATCTGCTTTCCCTTTTTCAGCTTGCCCTGATCTTGGCATTTTCAGTGTGGACTGCCCCAGGCACACCAGCTCACACTAAGCACTGAAGTTAAATTAATAATGTTTTTTATGACACAGTCATATTAAATCAACTGAACTCCTTTGTTTTCTTTCATCTGAGCAGGGTTTCCAGTTTCCAAACCTCATATAATCTCCCAGCTGGAACAAGGGGATGAGCCATGGGTCCCAGACCTCCAGGGTTCAGAGGAAAGAGAGATCCTGAGCGTTCCTTGCACAGGTGAGGAAAGATTAAACCAACTCAGAATCTGTACGTGCCTGAAGGAAACATCTGGGATGCCCTACAATGTCCTTGGAAGGTTTCTCAGTTCATTATTGTCCCTAGCAGGGGTCATATCCTCAGGGTAAATATTACTCATGGCTTCCTGTAGACCCTAGCAGACACCAGGCAGTAGCTTCCTCTCTTCCCCCGTGAATTTGGATGGGATGTGAAGGCTGAATTGATCCCCTCCTCTCTCCTGTTTAGGGAAGAGTTTGGGGGAGTTCCGTTCCTGATTTTTATTTGACCTCTCTCCAGCACTTGTATTGGTTTGGCCTTCCCCTTTCCATCCCTGTTTGAGGTTTCTGTCTCTATCACAGCAGGTGATGCAATGGTATGTGAGAAAGAGGAGCAGAATTCTCAGCAGGAAAATGTTGAGCAAGTGGAAAAACACAGAGCATTATCGCAAAGATCGAAAAGGAATGTGTCCAGGAGTCATGAGCAGGGAAAATCCTGTCAGATTCAGCACAGACCAGAAAGAGAGCAAGGAAACCAGTCAGGGGAGAAAATGGGTAAATTTATTTCCTGTCGGGGAACTCAGAAGAGCGTCAAGGAAACCACAACCCAGCAGGAAATCCTGAGCGGAAAGAGGAAAAATACATGCACTGAGTGTGGAAAAACCTTCACTTACAGATCAAATCTTGTTGTTCATAAGAGACTCCACACAGGGGAGAGGCCCTATGAATGCAGTGAGTGTGGGAAAAGCTTCACTAGCAGCTCAAGCCTTTCTAAACATCAGAGAATCCACACAGGGGAGAGGCCCTATGAATGCTGTGAGTGTGGGAAAAGCTTTATTACCAGCTCAGACCTTTCTAAACATCAGATAATCCACACAGAGAAGAGACCCTATGAATGCCGTGAGTGTGGGAAAACCACTAGCAGCTCAAGCCTTTCTAAACATCAGAGAATCCACACAGGGGAGAGGCCCTATGAATGCCGTGAGTGTGGGAAAAACTTCACTAGCAGCTCAAACCTTTCTCAACATCAGAGAATCCACACAGGGGAGAGACCCTATGAATGCCATGAGTGTGGAAAAAGCTTCTCTATCAGCTCAGCCCTTTCTCAACATCAGAGAATCCACACAGGGGAGAGACCCTTTAAATGCAGTGAGTGTGGGAAAACATTCACTTACAGATCACATCTTGTTGTTCATAAGAGACTCCACACAGGGGAGAGGCCCTATGAATGCAGTGAGTGTGGGAAAAGCTTCACTCGCAGCTCAAACCTTACTGGGCATCAGAGAATCCACACAGGAGAGAGGCCCTATGTATGCAGTGAGTGTGGGAAAACCTTCAGTCACAGATCACACCTTCTTACCCATCTCAGAATCCACACAGGAGAGAGGCCCTATGTATGCAGTGATTGTGGAAAAAACTTCATTCACCGCCAGCAGCTTAATTGCCATCAGAGAATCCACACAGGTATGCGACCCAATGGAAGCAGTGAGTGTGGGAAAACCTTGTCTTGCCACTGAGCCCATGTGAGCCATCAGAGAATCTGCAAGGGGGATCAATACCATAAAAACCTCTAGGGCTATCACTACTTTAATACTTTTCCTGATTCCCACTTTTACAAGCTGTTTGAAGCACCAATATCCCTCAGCTTGTCCAGATGAGTGAGTGGCCTATTTTTGCATTTTGTAGTTTGACCTCTTTGAGGTGGACTCATTTGTTCTTTCTATCAACTCCATTCTCCCATGAGTAATTCTAGTGTGCCCTTTCTATCAGGAACCAGGGAGTGTCACATTTATACCATTCCTCCTATTGCAAAGTTATTGTTAGAGTCACCAGTGATACAGTTTGTATCATTGCCAATTGTTCTCGTGTTGTGCTGAAGAGCAGTTATCATGGGAACTTTTCATATTACATTTAAATGAAGAGGAGCAGGGGCAGGAAAAAAAGTGTCATTTCAGCCTCTGTGACACTGGAAGGAGATGTAAAAAGTGACAGAGAGCCCTGTGGTACCTTATAGACTAAAATACGTATTGGAGCATAAGCAATATACAAAAACCTGTAGAACACTTCAACCTCCCTGGACACACAATAGCAGACTTAAAAGTAGCCATCCTGCAGCAAAAATACTTCAGGGCCAGACTTCAAAGAGAAACTGCTGAGCTTCAGTTCATTTACAAATTTGACACCATCAGCTCAGGACTAAACAAAGACTGTGCCTGGCTAGCCAACTACAAAAGCAGTTTCTCCTCCCTTGGTGTTCACACCTCAGCTGCTAGAAGAGGGGCCCATCCTCCCTGACTTAACTAACCTTGTTATCTCTAGCCTGATTCTTGCTTGCATATTTATACCCGCCTCTGGAAATTTCCACTACATGCATCTGACGAAGTGGGGATTCACCCACGAAAGCTTATGCGCCAATATGTCTGTTAGTCTACAAGGTTCCACAGGACTCTTTGTCACCTTTTACAGATCCAGACTAACACGGCTACCCCTGTGATACTTGGAAGGAGATGGGGTGACTCAGAGATTCCCTCCTTCCCCATCACTGCAGAACTGTTACCTTTTGTCTGAGCCAAGCAGAGTTTATCGTCATCACATTCTACCCCTCCACTTCTCAAAGTGTCATGTGATGAAGTGTTCTCAGTTGTTTGTGCTTGGAGATGATGCTTTGACTTATTTAATCCTATGCCAGAGTTGCTATGACTGGTGAGAAAAGTATCAAAGACCGGGAAGGGGAATTCAAATGGATCCTAATCGCAGTGTGATCATTTCAAGTTTAAATACCAGGTTCCATCTATTGGTAAAGCCAATTCTGGCAAGGTGGCTGTTTTTTCCCCCATTATGGGAATCCTACGATACTAAACATGTTGTAAATAACATAACTGACTATTGAGACAGTGCTCACTGAAATATGTTTGAATGGATCAGAGGAGAATGTGATGGGAGAATCTCTTGTCCTGAATCTAAATAATTAGATGTAACCTGCTCTGGAATTTCAGTTTACACGTTCATTGTCATGTATTCTATCTCTCTGTGATCTCGGTTTCTATCTTTCTTGATGGCTGTGTGGTCACACAATTAGATATTAGTTCAGCTCAGATTTATTGGAGAATTTAAGACAAATGACCATTTGCTAAAGTCATCATTTCTCACTTCAGCTTTGCTTTTTCCCCATCCTTCCATGATGATATGGAGAAAGTTCAAGTGCAGTTCTGTCAATAGGAGAGAACTCTCCAATTTACTGGCCATGCTAACAAAGACACATCAGTGATTTAAAATCTCCACTTGGAAATGGTGAACAGCAGCAGACCCCCGACTAACTGAAGGAAGTGCATATGAGCACAGTGTAGTTCAATTGTTTAAATCAATATAGTCTCAAATGGCTGTGTTGGCAGGCGAAGGCCTCCTGCTGATGTAGCGCTGTCTACACAGGGGATTAGAGATGTGTAACTACGTTGCTCAGCTGTGTCGATTTTTCACACCCCTGAGCAATAATTATACCAATAAATGTCTTTAGTGTAGACCAGACAGTTTTCTCTTGTGTTTTATGCATTTGTATCACTTCTCCCCTACTTCCTACTACATTGAAAGATTTAAAGTGTGAAAAGAGAGGTATTTTTCCTCATGATGCTAACATTCCCACATAGGAGACCCCTTCCACCAACACGCATGGCAGAGGAACCAGAGATATATGAACTCACAGAAGTGTTGGGACAAACCACAACTTGAGCCAAGGTTCAGTTGTTGGCAATGGGGATTAAAAGAAAACTAACATATGTGACCAGAATTTCTGATCTTTGAATATATTAGTGTTACTAGTGAAAATGAAATCATAGGTGATATTATTGGTTAAAGAGTAAGAGACTAATTGTTTGATAATCTGAATAATTTTGGAAAACTGAAAATTGTCTTGTTTTTTTTTCTTTTTTTAGTTCAGGAAATGATGGTTAATCTTCAAAAGTTAATTTGATTTAATTTACCCCCTGTAGTGTAAGGAGTTCTGGTAGAAAACCTCACTCCAAAGGTTGAGGTGGGAGAATAGGTGTTAGAAAGAGTGTATAAGAGAATATTGGGTCTGTATAAGATTTTATTTTTTTGTATTTCAAATAGAACTTATTTTGCTTAGCTTCAAAGTCAATTTCTATTAAAAGGAAAACTACTCAAGGAGACAAGTTGTATAAGTTTTTACCCACTTACACTGTAAGCGTCACTGACTTCCCCACTTCTCTAATTTGCAAAGGAAAGGCCTGACATCTGTCATAGGATGTGTCCAGCAGGTAGGAAAGCTGCAGTTGTCAACCATCAATGCCAAGGAAAAGGCTGAAGTCCATTGCCTTTCATATCTAAAAGCCATCTAGAGGCTGGTCTACACTGAAAAGCTGTGTTGACATGGCCACATCTCTCAGGGGTGTGAAAGATCCACTCCACTGAGAGAAGTAGTTAATGTGACCTAAGCCCCAGTGTAGACAGTGTTATGTTGTCAGAAGAATATTTCCAGTGTTTGAAGGGTAGACATACCCTTAGACAGATTGATACCCTCTGGGAAGCGAGTCATGACATCAATTCCAATTTTGACCCATCTCTCTATGTGAGAAATCTGCTAGTATGGAGGGCTGAGCCAGCTGTGCGATTACCTGGTTCAATTGAGGGAAAAGTTCTTAGTACCCATCAGTCCAAAGACTGAGAGAAATGTTGAGTTCCAACCATTGTCATTTTAGTATTTGATTGTTCCTTTCTCTATTTTTTGTGTTGGCCTTTCTGTTCTATCAGAGTGTGACTGTGTAGCTCAGTGCATGTGTGATAAATGCTCTTTGGTGCCAATTGGCAGAGAGGTCAAAGTAATTCACAAGAAACTCCTGCCTCAGACCTGACAAACTCATCACACCTAATGCACTGATTTTTATGATATTTATCCAGGAAGCATAGCAGTGAGATCTCTACTGAAAGCTTGTAAATTATTGTTACTCCTGATCACTGCAAGAGGTGTGTATGAATCCTATTGAAGGAGTCATGTAAGTATATGGAAAATTATGCCCATATGGTATTGTCATGAAAGTGAGTCACCCCAATCAAAGGTCTTGTTGGGAATGGCCCATTCAAGTGGGAGGGAATTGTCACCCATCCCTTGCTAGCCAGTTATGTGATGTGTTGCTGCATTGTCAACCTTTGCACCAGCCCAGAAAAGCCAATGGAAAACTATCAAAGACAAATTATAGACATCGAAACCCTGTGGAAGTGTAAACGACAATATGACAATGAGGAAATGATCCTTTCTGTGAATATACACAAAAGACTGATTCATTTTATAACACGGTGGAGAGAAACACTCTGGTTCTATTCACCAAGGAGATCACTAATGACCAATGGTGCTTCAAGAAAGGCAGGGCCCTGGCTCCTAGGGACTAGCAGTCACTGCAATAGACTGTCACCTCACACTTCAATCTACTTAGGTAGGAAAGGTAACTATTAAAAAGTGTAGGTTGCATTTTGTGATTTTGTTTTGTTGGTAAGAGTTGGTTTCCATCATTCACATTTGTTTGTTTAAATCTCTGTCCCTCGTTAAAGAAATTTCCCTCTGTTCAATAACTGTGCTCAAGTGCTATGTGTGATCCAGTAGCAGTGGGCTACAGTAAAACTGGTAACCTGGGATGTACCATTGCTTCGGGCAGAGAGGATCTGGGATTTTTCTGAGCCCTGGTCTACTCTAGGGGAGGGAATCAATCTAAGTTACGCAACTTCAGCTACATGAATAACGTAGCTGAAGTTGATGTACTTAGATCGACTTACCATGGTGTCTTTGTCGTGGTGAGTCGACTGCTGCGGCTCCCCAGTAGACTCTGCCTGCGCCTCTCACCGAGCTGGAGTACAGTGGTCGACAGAAGAGTACTTGAGGATCAATTTATTGCATCTACACTAGACGTGATAGATCGACACCCCCCCCCCCCCCGCTGGATCGATCGCTGCCCGCCAATTCGGCAGATAGTATAGACATACCCCGAGTATCTGGTGATTGGAGCTGGACCCCAGAGGGGGACACATTGAAGGAACTCAGGGGTTAAGGTGTCTTTGTTGTCAACTGTCAAGGTTGCTGTAGCTCAGAGGAGGGTGCTTGACTGTCTGACAGGGTGGTGAGTTTGGTCACTAACATCCAGCTGCCAAATGCAAAAGTCCCTCTTCCTCGTGGCAGGTAGCCACAAGGACACTCACGGCCCTCAGCACCCTGAGAAGGGTCACAATATGCGTCTATGTTGATCCACACAGGGAAAGCTCCCTATAGCATAAAACTCTGCTGTATGAAATCATGGAACATGTGCTCTTCGCTCTGTGAAAGCACATAAAGAATCCAAGCGCTGGAGGGTAGGGTTTGGGTCCAGAGTGACCTAGACACATTGGAGAATTGGGCCAAAAGAAATCTGATGAGGTTCAACAAGGACAAGTGGAGATTCCTACTCTCTAGGATGGAAGAGTCCCATGCACCGCTACAGGCTGGGGACAGACTGGCTAAGTGGCAGTTCTGCAGAAAAGGAGCTGGGGATTACAGTGGACAAGAAGCTGGATATGAGTCAATAATGTGCCCTTGTTGCCAGGAAGGTTAACAGCATATTGGGCAGCATTAGTAGGAATGTTGCCAGCAGATCAAAGGAAGTGATTATTCCCTTCTATTTGGCACTGATGTGGCCACATCTGGAGTACTGCATCCAGTGCCCCCCGCGCGCGCCCCCCCCCCCACGCTACAGAAAGGATGTGGACAAATTGGAGAGTGTTCAGCGGAGGACAACAAAAATTATTCGGAGACCTAGGCATATGATTTATGAAGAGAGGGTGAGGGAACTGGAGTTATTTAGTCTGCAGAAGAGAAGAGTGAGGTGGGGATTTGAGAGCACCCTTCAACTACCTGAAGGGGGGTCCAAAGAGGATGGAGCTCGGCTGTTCTCAGTGGTGGCAGATGACAGAACAAGGAGCAATGGTCTCAAGTTGTAGTGGGGGAGGTCTAGGTTGGATATTAGGAAAAACTTTTTCACTAGGAGGGTGGTGAAGTATTGGAATGGGTTCCCTAGGGAGGTGGTACAATCTCCATCCTTAGAGGTTTGTAAGGCCCGGCTTGACAGAGCCCTGACTGGGATGATTTAGTTGGGGATTGGTCCTGCTTTGAGTAGGGGCTTGGACTAGATGACCTCCTGAGGTTTCTTTCAACCCTAATCTTCTCTGATTCTAAGTAGCTGCAAGTGTCTCTTTGTGTTCACATCTGTAAAGACGCCAGGAATGGGCAACGGGATGGATCACTTCATGATTACGTGTTCTATTAATTCCCTCTAAAGCATCTGGCTTTGACCACTCTTGGGAGATAGGACACTTGGGAGGATGGACCATTGGTCTGACTCAGTATGGTTGTTCTTATGTTTTATGTACAGAAGTGAGGCTCTTACAAAGCCGAAATGGGGGGGAGGGGCTCTAAATTTATATCAGAGTTAGAGAGAAATATGTTCAAACACAGTGAGACTCGATATACGAAAGAAATAACACGTGATCCCCATCTCCTTCCCCAAAGCCTTAGGTGGGGATTAGCTGCCAACTGCTGCGGCTGCTGCTCTGAGGGGAGCGGTATAAGTTGTCTGCCTGTGGGTGCGGCCCACCAGCTGGTTCTTCTGGGGCAGACGGTGAGTTGCTGGGCAGGAATGGTGCATCAGCTGGAGTATGAAATATGAACAGGGATCTAAAGACTCTACACTGGCCTCCAGTGGGGGTTGAGGATGCTGAGGCAGTGGAATTTCAGCATCAGAGTCATCAAGATTCAAAGCTGCTTGGGGGTGGAGAGGAGGGGGATGACTCCACTGGATTTTTAGTGCATCCCCCTAACTACTCGCCCATGACAGCCTGGCTTTGTCATTGCTCTGTGGTTCTCCTGTTGCTCATTCCCAGCTTCTGGAAAGCAATGGCGAGGGACACCATCTTTGCCCATCCTGGCTAATAGCCATTGATGAACCTATCCTCTGTGCACTTCTCTAGTTCTTTTTTGAACTCTGTTCTAGTCTTGGCTTTCACAACATCTTCTGCTAAAGAGTTCCCCAGGTTAACTGTGCATTGTGTGAAGAAATACTTCGTTTCAAATCTGTAGACTATTCATTTCATTTGGTGACCCCTCCTAGTTCTTGTGTTATGAGAAGGAGTAAATAACACTCCCTTCCTTGGTCCTTTGAAAGATGATATGTGAGCCCCCACCTCTCATGTCCAGGGAACAACAGGGATATAACAACATGGCAAACAACAAGGTTCAAAGTCAATGCACGTGGGAGAAGTATCTGCTGTTTCATTCCTTACATTCCTGTCCCATTTCCTTTCCCTCCTTTCTGTTAAAAGCTTTTGTGTTTTGCACAGAAACATTATTTCCACAGGAGACACCCAGGAGTGGGGCTGCATTCCTGTGCCAAACAATCACTAGAAGGAGGCAGACAAAGGCCTTTAAGATGAGGTGTCCATCACTGTCAAAATATCATCTCCCTCCTTCAGCTCACTGGCAGCCTGAATTTCTTCCTTATCCTACCAGAGTCTTGTCTGGACTCGGCACTATCCAGCCCCTCTGTATGTAGTGGGCAAAACCCACAAACCTTGTCTTTAAAACAAGCCGTCCCCTTCCTTCTTAGGGAAGATTTTTCTATGATTGAAGTTGAGCTTCAGTTCCCCTCTCCTAGGGGCAGGTTGGGTGTGGGCCAGCTCCCAATGAGATCTGTTTTCACCTTTGCCCCCCTAACTCTGCTCCCAGCTGTCAGGCGGCTTCCAGCCCATCCACCCTGCTTACTAGCTCCATGGTCACGTGTAACCCCCTTTGCCAGCACACGTAGCCTGCAGGAAAGCTGCTCCTGCCAGCTGTGTTGGTGGTATAGTGGTGAGCATAGCTGCCTTCCAAACAATTGACATGGCTTCAATTCCCAGCCAGTGCAATAATGGCTTTTCTGTTTTGTTGGTTCCTTGTCTGGAAGTGGTTTAATTTCAGTCACGTTGTGTTACAATCACATTATCAATAGAATGAGACAATAAATGTGTCAAAGCCCAGCAGGTGTAACAGGAGGGAGGACTACAAGGGGCTGGAATGTGTCATCTGAGAAGACAGAACACTTGGAAACCTGCATCTCCCATCCCCTGGCTTCCATGTGATGATTCCAGCTGCGTGAGCTGTTTGTACCATGTTCCTGCATAATGGGGAAATAAAGTTTTGAGTCAGTTTTTGCTCCTACAGATTCCTTTGCTGTTACAATTATATTGATATGAACAAAAGGGAAGCATAAAAACAACAAAAAATCCCATCCAACTTGCAGTACAGTTAGGGAAAGAGAAGATCAGGGGTAAGCCAAACATTTCAAAATAAAAATACTAAAATGGGAGCCAGGAGAGAGAGATCAGGTATGTGGAGATCCCTTTAATATTTGAAACCTACAACTACCCAGCTTTCTGAACACCTGTGAGGAGCAAGATCGAGTTGGGACATCTTCAATCATTGATTGTCTCTCTGTGTTCTCTGTCTCTTTCTTCTCCTCCCATTATTCTTCTCCAGTGTCTCTGCCTTTCTCCTCTTGCTCCCTCTCCCCCTGCCCTTTCCCAGGAACTCACAGTCTACAGCATTCAGGAAAAGCCAGAGTTTCATAGATTCATAGACTCTAGAACGGGAAGGGACCTCGAGAGGTCATCGAGTCCAGTCCCCTGCCCTCATGGCAGGACCAAATACTGTCTAGACCATCCCTGATAGATATTTAAATATTTTACTGGCTGCTGCCACAAAACGAGAAAAATTACACTTCTGGTTCAGAGGCAGTGCACACACATAAGAATCAATGGGCTTTTAATTCCTTAGGTTCTGCCACCATATGCTGCTTCCATTTCATTTCAATCTTTCCCCAAGATTTCTCATTGTGCACAGCAACATTACACCCTTGGGAGAGAGTGGACCAGAGGCTGCATTAATTTAACCTACAAAAACCAAACAAATAGAAATGTAGATTAGAAATGTACTCTCTAGGTTCCTCCAGCCCAGGGGTTGGCAACCTTTCATAAGCGGTGTGCCAAGTCTTCATTTATTCACTCTAATTTAAGGTTTCGGGTGCCGGTAATACATTTTAATGTTTTTTAGAAGGTCTCTCGCTACAAGTCTATATATTATATAACTAAACTAGAGTATTATAAAATAAACAAGGTTTTCAAAATGTTTAAGAAGCTTCATTTAAAATTAAATTAAAATGTTGATCTTATGCCGTTGGCCTGCTCAGCCTGCTGCTGGTCTGGGGTTCTGTTCACCTAGGCCTGCGGACCAGGGACCCCATAAACTGGCAAAGGGTTCTGCGGCCGGGAACCCCCAGAACCCTGGGCTGGGTCTGGCAAGCCAGAACCAACCAGACCGAGCAGTGACTGATGCGGCCTGTGTGGGGCCGGCAACCGAACCCCAGAGAACCGCAGTGGCTGAGCGGCTCAGCCTACCCCCCCCCACCCCCCCCCCCCCCCCAGAACTTGGGGCCGCTGCAGGGGTTCCATCCTCCGGCTTCTCTGCCCAGCCCGGGGACTCCTGGCTGCTGGACCCGCTCAGGACCCGTCTGGCCGGTCTGGGGGTCCCGGCCCCTGCCCACCAACTACAGCATGGAGTATCCCTACCTTCTCTCCTGGTTTCTGGCCCATTCTCTTCCTCTCTCTGCACTGAGCTGAGTGGTCGGGGGAGTGGAGACCGAGCATCATGGCTGGGGGTGAATTATGTACTGAGCCCATGGAGCTAGAATGAGGGTAGGGGGCTCAGGGTTTGGGCAGGAGAGTTTGAGGATGTGGGGTGGCCAACTTACCTGGGCAACTCCCATTTGGCATGAGGGGTGCAGGAGGGAATGTGGCGGTAGTTGCGGTGCAGGAGCTCCCCGTTTGGTGCTCCCATCAGAGTGGGGGTGGGGATGTGCATTGGTGCATGGGATGTGGGGAGGCTGGGGAGATGGGGGGTGCAAGAGTTGCAGTGCTGGGGCATGTGAGGGGGCTGCAGGTGTCAGAGTAGTGGGCGGCCGTGGGTATGCGAGGGGGGGTGCCAGAGTCAGGGCTGGGGGCGTTTGGGGGTGGAGGGGTGAAGGAGTCAACAGAGGGCTGGGTGGTTCCGGGCTCCGGGCCGGGGCCTGGGGGGGTGGAGGGGGTCAGGGCTCCGGGCAGAGGGCTGGGTGACTGCCCCCCCAAACCTCCATCCCCCCCGCTCCTTGTCCCGACTACCCCCTCCTGGGACCCCATCCCCTATCTAAGCCTCCCTGCCGCGTGTCCCCTCACTGCCCCCCTAGACCCTACCTGTCCCCTGACTGCCCCAACCCTTATCCCCCCCCCCGCACCCAGACAGAACCCCCCAGTCTCCCATGCCTATCTAACCACTCCCCCCCCCCTGACAGGACCCCCCGAACTCTGGACCCATACAACCCGCCCAGCTCTCTGCCTGCCCCAACCTCTCCACACCCCTCCCTCCTGACAGCCCCCCCCCAGAACTCCTGACTCATCCAACCCCTCCCATCTCCTTGTTCTCTGACCCCTCCACCCCCCCTCCACCCTAACTGTGCCCCCAGGACCCTGTTCCCTGACTGCCCTGTCTCCTATACCCCCCCCACCCCCTAACAGACCCTGGGACTCCTATGCCTCATCCACCCCCCCCCCGCTCCCTGACTGTCCCCCTCCAGAGACCCCCCCGCCAACCACTCGCCCGGATCCCACCCCCCATTCCAACCCACCCTGCTTCCTGTCCCCTGATTGCCCCCTGCTTATCCCACCCCCCCCAGCCCTGGACCCCTTACCATGAGGCTTCCTGCTCATTCGGAGCCCGGCTGCCGCGCGCAGCCACGCCCCGCCCCTCAAAGTGCTGTGCACAAGGCAGCGGGGCGCTGGATGAGCGGGGAGCATCTTTCACTTCCTGCAGATCCAAACACTGCCCCGCGGGAGTGCGGAGCCCCGGCCCCCAGAGCGCTTGTGTGCACGGCGCAGGGCTCCGGGGGAAGGCAGGGGAGGGGCCAGTTGGTTGTGCTGGCAGGATTTTGAATGGCACACTGGAGTCCCGGCAGGCCCCAGCGTGCCATTAAAAGTTGGCTCGCGTGCCATCTTTGGCACTTGTGCCATAGGTTGCCGACCCCTGCTCCAGCCCAACCTTCTGCTGATGCACCTCAACGCACAGCTATGAAGGGTTTGAAGCTTTCATTGCTTAAGTTCCAGGACCCTGAGGGATTTCAGCTCCCCTTTGTCCAGAGGAAACCTTCACCCCACTCACAACCAGGTTCTTGTCCATGGGATCACTGTAGGGGGCTGGGTCCCTGTTTGTCTAGTCTCTCTATCTAGGACAAGCCGGGGCGCCTCTACAGGAATCCATGGCACACCCACATCTTGAACACTGCGTGCAGATGTGCTCACCCCACCTGATAAAAGATATATTGTAATTGGAAAAGGTTCAGAAAAGGGCAACAAAAATGATTAGGGGTCTGGAGCAGCTTTCATATGACGAGTGATTAATAAGACTGAGACTTTTCAGCTTGGAAAAGAGATGATAGAGGTCTATAAAGCAATGATTGGGTTGGAGAAAGTAAACAAGGAAGTGTTATTTACTCCTCTAGACACAAGAACTAAGGGTCACCAAATGAAACGAAGAGGCAGCAGGTTTAAACCAAACAAAAGGAAATATTTCTTCACATAACACTCAGTCAACCTGTGGAACCCTGGGGCACCTAGGATCGGCCACTGTAAGAAGACAGGATACTAGGCTAGATGGACTGTTGATCTGACCCAGTGTGGCCACTCTGATGTTGTGTACTTATGAACTGGGGTGTATGAGCACCAGGGCCCTCTGTGGAGTTGCCCTTCTCCTTCTATGCTCTCATGTTTCAGTTGACTCCAGCCTTTTTTTCTGTTCAGCATCAGCATCATTGTAAACAAGCTGCCCTCACATCCTGTCCCCTCCAGAACCAGAGTCCCCTGTCTTGTGTAAATCACTGACCTCTCTCAGCACTGACTGCCCCTCCATGTCCTTGTCCCTCCCTCTGTGCTGATGGGACCCTTCTCTCCAGTCCTTCCTCATCAAGCAGCTCAGTGGATGGGAATCTTAGCGTCACCCTGGGGCTTTAGGAGCAGAAACCCCCTCAGAGCTTCCATGCAATTGGCACTTTGCCATCACTGCTCAGGACTATAACTTGTGCAGGGAGACTGGCGGGGCCACATGCCAGCTGGGCATGAGCAAAGCAGCAGGGGTGAAAGGCAAACGTGGGGAGTGAACCCAGGGCCTTATACATGCCAAGCAGGCACTGTACCACTGAGCCACATCCCCAAACAGGCCTTCTTTGCTGACTGTTATGCTCAGAGCCTGCCTCTTTCCAACGCATCCAGTGGCTTATACGCTTCACGGGAAACCCTTTCCCCCCAGTCATGCTCTCGTGCAGGTTCCTGGTTCTTAGGGGTCACTTTGCAGCAGGGCCAGATTTGATGTGTGGGGCAGAGAGAGTGTGTGCGCCCTGGACTCAAGGTAAGCTCAAAAAAAAAAAAAGGCAAGGGAAAAACTGCTGGCTGGGAGCTAAATATGCAGGACAATGGGTTGGGATTCTTCTACGCTCAGATTTGTTATGTAGCTGGCAGTCTCCCAAATGATGGTCTGTTCCTTCCCTCAAAATGCCGGCTAACCCTCTCCTTTTCAATTTAAAACTCCATGAAAGGAAAAAAAATAATGAGGAAGAAAGCATAGAAGCTATGGATGTAGTTAAGAAAGGACCTGGA
This sequence comes from Mauremys mutica, assembly GCF_020497125.1. Taxonomy (NCBI): domain Eukaryota; kingdom Metazoa; phylum Chordata; order Testudines; family Geoemydidae; genus Mauremys; species Mauremys mutica. The sequence continues at coordinate 10,178 of NW_025423264.1, read as the reverse complement.
GAGATAAAAGACCAAAGAAGGAAAGTATCAACATTTCTGCCTGGTTTTAAACAAGGGATCTTTTGCAAGTTAGGCAAATGTGATAACCACTTACACTACAGAAACCAGCTGCTGTCAATTTGGGGCCCTTTTCTAAGGCTTTCTCAGTAGCTGCTACAACCAGCTGATTTGCCTTTGAAGAACAGGGAAACAAAGGACACCAAGAACTTATGTTTTTTGGATGAGCCAAGAAAAGGGAGTAGCATTGTCTACCTTGGGTAGCCCCTGTTCAATTCCAGGTCAGAAAGCAAAACTCTTCTGCAAGAATATCCAAAAAATATTGTGTTTCACTTCACTTCATAAGTACAGTTGTGTGGCAATTAAATGATGACTCTAAAGTTTCATAAAAGCAAAGAACATTAAACAAAATAGTGTGGGAAATACGGATGTATCTGAGGAAAGGGCTTGGAATGAAGGAAGACAAAAATTGATCGGTCGAGAGAACAGGCCCTGTTTCCCCCTGGTTTGGAGCTTCTCTCACAACTACTGGAATAGCAAAGCTAAGCAAATGGGGTTCTATTGTTGCACAGGAGATTGAAGTGAGGCCATTTTCTCCAGATAGAATTAAATGGTCCATGTCAGGAGTGGGATTTGAAACTACTTCTCTATGCAGAGACCAGACCACCCAAGAGATAGGGAAAAAAGAGTCTTAAAACTGGCCCTTTAGACCAGTCCACCATCCTCCTGCTACAAAAAACATGACTTATCAACTCTAGTTTTCATTAATAATTGATGAACTCTTTAGGGAGGTCGAGATGGCACATCTCTTTCAACTCCTAGAGACCTTCTAATCAGCACAGCTGATTTTTAGACACACTCACCCGGACCTAAAGTTACATGTTTCCTGGAGCGCCATGAGTTCTGTGGCGCTTCACTCCCCCTGCTCGTGTTATAAGTGACCAAAAGATTGATGCTGTCATTCTGAGAAAGTAATGGTGAAACCTCAAAATCCTGCCCTGGGGGCCAGACAGTTAAGCAACCAGCACCCAACAACCTCTACCATGATAGCATCCTGTCTGGGAACAACTCACTGTTCAATATCTGGGGTGTGAAATCCCCATTTCTTTGTTGTTCTATCACTGTAGTCCCCACTTTCCTATTGCTTGTCTGTATAATCTCTGTCTGGTGCTGTGATTCTTTCTGTCTGCTGTATAATTAATTTGTTGAGTGTAAACCAATTAAGGCGGTGGGGTATAATTGGTTAGATAATCATGTTATACTATGTTAGGATTGGTAAATTACATTTCAGTAAAATGATTGGTTAAGGTCTAGCTAAGCAGAACTCCAGTTTTACTATATAGTCTGCAGTCAATCAGGAAGTAAGGAGGGTAATGGGAATGGGAATGGGGAATTGGAATTATGTTTTGCTAAGGGGGGGAATAGGAACAGGGAAGGGGAACAGGGACACAGGCAAGTCTCTGTGGTGTACGAGCTTGGAAGGGGGATACTAAGAAGGAAATTGGAATCATTGCTTGCTGGAAGTTTAACCCAATAAACATTGAATTGTTTGCACCTTTGAGCTTCGTGTATTGCTGCTCTCTGGTCATGCGAGAAGGACCAGGGAATAGGAGGGTTTGGGATAAACCCTCTAACAAGTACGTCTTTCAGGGTGTGAAAAACCCCAGAACCAGTATAATTAAGCTGACCTAAGCCCCATGGTTAGATAGTGCTAAATGAAAGGAAAAATTGTTCTGTCAATGTAGCTATTACAGGGATGGAAAACTCCTCCCCTCACTGTAGCAACGGTCTTCTCCACAGTGCTAGAGCAGTATTTTAAGTATAGACAGCCTCAGAGCAAGACCAGATTTGGCTCTGTGGATACTCAGGCACTAAGACAACAGTAATGACAATATACTAATGCAGCTGCGTGGAGAGACCCCAGTCAATTTCTAGTCCATTGCATTAACCAGGGTAGTTGATTATTTTATCAAGAGCCAAATTTCTTGGTCAAGGTCTAGTCAATCTCTAGACATCAGAGAAAATAATAAATATATAGACAGATTTTGCAGTCACTATGGGCATAACTATGACGATTGTTTCATGTTTCACTCTATATATTTGGCACCACTGCCTTTCCCGTTAGTCTTGTAGTTTACCAAAGGTAAAACTAAATATCTCTTCAGATACCAGGGAGTGTTTATGTTCATTCCTGCTAGCTACACAGGGGTTTGACGTAGCTGCTTTCAATCCTCCAGCTCCGCCGGGATAAGTAGCATTTCAGGCTGTCACTGAACTGAAGGAGGGAGATCATTTTTTGACAGGTTACACCTCCTCTTAAAAGTGTTTGTCTGGGTGGCAGCCCTGGTTCCCAGGTCTCTCCTGAGGGAAGAATGGTTCTGTGCAAAATACTAAAACTTTTAACAGAGAGGAGGGAAAGGCCATGGCCACATGATGGGGCCAGTATGTACGACAACATGGTTCTTTTATGTGGGATGACTCTGAACACTGACTGATCTCCACTCCCTTGGATTTGAAGAGATGTTTAGTTTTGCACTTGGGAACCTGTAAGGCTGAAGCAATTTTTATGGATGGTGACACAACGATTGAAGGGTTATTTAATGTTGTAGAAATTGTTAAAAACTCTTAGCTTAAACTGGAACTGCCTGTTATTAAAGGCTGGTTTCCCCACATCAGTTCCATAAGCTCTGCTAGAAAACACCCTGGGTTCTCTCCTGCCTCGGTGGGAACTGGAGGGAATCGTCCCCTGTTGCCCTTGGCTCCAGGCTGGTTTTCTGGGGAGCGAATGCTGGAATTGATTTGTTTGCTGTTGAGAGGGGAGCCAGGCCAGTTCTCAGGGAACGAGAACTCCCAGCTTCTTCCCAGCCCAACCCAGGCTGCTGCCCTGTCCCAGCCTCTGTTCCCCTGGGGGCCCTGCGTGTTTGACTCTAGAGCAGGCCTGGAGCAGCAGCTGAGGCAGAGGACAGCCTGGGCCAGGCAGATGCTAGGAGCAGAGCACCAGAGGCCTCTACTGGCTCCCTCCTCAGCAGCAAACAATCAGTCCCCAACCGCACCCCGGGACAGCAGCCTGGCGCCAAGGGCAGTGCCCAGTGGGGGTTTCTCTTTGTTTTCTTCCGGGGGTGAGCAGGGACCTGGGGGTGTTTCTAGCAGGGCAGTTGGAACTGAATTGGAGAACCAGCTTTTAATAACAGGCAGCTCAAGTTCAGACTAATTTTGTTACAATTTTCTTTATAATTGTAAAAATAATTCAAAAGTTAAACAGGCTAGGACGGATGATTGTAAACTCGTTTCTCCCGTTCATAGAAAGAAACAGGGACACACGAGCTTTTTGGCTTTTCATGTTGACGGGAGTCAGGTTCAATTCACTGTTCAGAGAGCAACGTGCTCAGAAGCCTGTGTGTTTCATTTCTTATGGTTCTCCGCTGCCATCGTGTGCCATTTTCCTTCCCTTCCTTTTCATGTCCAAAGCGCAGAGCCCCATGTCCCTCCCAGGGAGAGAAGGACATCTTTCTTCTTTCCTTCCTCAACAGCCCCCTTCCTTGTAGAGAGCTCCTTGTTGGGGCGTTCTGGGTCAGGAACCAGCCATTTCTGGAGGATTAATTTCACACCATATTTGGTGTTCGGATTATATAGATTTTACAGCCAGACTAGATCACTATGTACCTCTGCTCAGACCTGATTCAGAACAGGAGTCCAGACAATTTCTACCCAGTGGAACTCCTCACAACCACACCCAAGATCTTCTGGCTGGAACGGGGAGGGTTCATTCAGAATAGTCATCGTGTTTGGATGTGAAGGGTGGGGAAGAAATGATGGGGAAATTGGCCCCTCTTATCAAGTTTCAATGTTTTGTAACATTCTACCATCTTAGACCTGGGTGGCCAATCTAGAAGCCTGAGAATGGACGCCAGAATTTTTCCCAAGTGTAGTTGCCAAACGTGCACCTTTGTATGCAACTGGCTGAGTCAGTTGTCGAACCTATCCCATCGATTATCATTATCCCTTCGAAATGATTGATGGTGATGTACACTTGGGCCTCCGAGTATCCCAGGTGTGCCCTGGACATCTACAGGCTGCATTAGCCAATCCAACCATTCGGCACTTGCCATATGGGCACCTCTGTATTGTGTATGAGTCTTGTGACAGCTATGAAAGGCTGGGTAGATGCCGATATTTTCCCCGTCTTTTTATCCAGCAACTAATACCAGACCAGGCCAGGGCTGGGAAGAAGGAGAGAGGAGCCAGCAGGTTTCCCCTATTGTGTCCATCTGTCTTTTTCTTGACTAGCTTCACCTCTGCACCAACTTGTACTTTTCTTGCGTGAGCCTGGCTAGCTCAGTTGGCAGAGCATCAGACTTTTAATCTGAGGGTCCAGGGTTCAAGTCCCTGGTCAGGTGATAAACTTCTCACTACGATTGTAAGAATCTGACTTTCTGGAGTCTTCTTTGGTGTTACTCTTTCTCTTCAGGATTTTGCCTTTCCTAAGAAGGGCCTTTGTGTGGGGGGATTGAAGGGGCAACTTCCTGACAGCCCCTCTGTCCTCACAGGCTGGAGGAATAAAGTCCTCTGGGCATAGAGCATGTTCCTCCTCTGCACACACACACACACACCACAAAAACATTCCCTCGAGGAGGCTCATTACCTTCTAAACAGGGACGGCTGTTTTCCCTAGTAAAAACTCACTAAAAGGGAAGGAGAAAAATCGAAAGAGGTTCCTCTGGAAGCTCAGCGTTATGTAGAACCCGACATAATCTCTCACATGTCCTCAAAGAGATGAACCTCGAGAAGGAGACTTGCTGAATCAAAAGCGCCACAGGAGTCTCTGAGGTTTCCCTGGCCCCTCCGCCCATCCATCCATGCCTGTCCTGAATGTCAAGCAATCTCTCTAGTGAGGTCACCACCTCCCCACACACCTTTGACCAAATAGTCTGAGGTCCTGGGCCAAAAGGTCACTTTGTGATGTCACTGCCACACCCCCTCCCTTCCTGTGCCAGATGTCCTGCACCCAGCCAGGCACTTTGGAGGTTTGAGCTACTCCCTGTGATCACGCCCACCTTCAAGGATAGCGTTCCGTTGTTCTAAGGCAGCAAGCCGGCTAGACCAGGAAAAACATCAGACGCTGCTCCCAATGCTTGCATCGCAGTTTTTTTCAGAAATTAGTCCGAGCATTTATGGCCTGCAAGAGACCATTAGAGCATCTAATCTGACCACCCTGCATATCACAAGGCCTCCTGTATGACACACTATAGCTACTTTTGGGGTAAACACATTTCCAGAAAGGCATCTAGTCTTCATTAAAATGACATCAGGAGATGGCGAACCCACCACTTTCCTTGGTAGCTTTTTCCTGTGGTGATTGGAATCATCCATGACTGTTGAATATTTGTGGTCTTATCTGTAATATGAATTTGTCTCTTTTCACCTTCCAGAGCCAATTGGGTCTTGTTAGGCCTTTCTCTGCTCGATTAAAGAGTCCCTTTAACACCCACATCATTTCCTCTCTCCATTAAGGCCCTTCAACACTTCAATGAAATGTGCATACCGTTTCAATCTTCTTTTGAAAGTGGTGGCAGCCCTCCAATAGGTTCAGCTAGTAGAGCAGAGGACTTGGAGTCCAGGCCTCTGCTGGGCCCGCTCTCCGGTTGGCAAGGCATGGGTGGCGTGGCTTGCATCAGGGGCTGGCAGCCCAGCTCAGAAAAGGAGGGTCGGCGAGACAAAGCTGGAAACCTGATTTCGAAGAACACTCTCAGTGATGCCCGAGAGTCCATAGCCGGGGCCGCCCAGTCCCAGGATATCCAGGCCAGCGCAAGAGACAACGGACTAGCTTGTCTTGTGGCCCAACTACTGACTGGAGAAACAGAGGAAGCTGCATTTTGCTTCTCTCTCTCGCCCACCAGAACCTGGGCCAATACAAGAACGACGTCCCCTGGCCTTGGCCTCACCTCAGTTTCTTGTCATTGCAGAAAGTAAGCTGTTGTCATCCACTCTGGCCACTTGATGCCTTTTCTTAACCTGACCCCAAGTAGAGGGGCGGTGAGATGCCTCTCTTTAGTGAGTGGACACAGGCAGCCAGCGCCTGTTTCAAGCTGTTCCCCCGGAATCAGGGTGAGCTGGCAGTCTCAGCGAACCCGAGGCCCGTCTGAGGGTGAGACTACTTTGCAGCAGAGGGAGACCCAAAGCAGCAGGTCCAATGCCGGGGGCCTGGCAGATAGAATCGCAATGGAGTGTGTTGGTCGATGATCCCGGCTCCTGCTCCTTTGCAAGGCGTGTGCGGTTTGCTGCCGGGTTTTAGGGCCCGCTAACGCAGCATAGGCTTGCTTTGGCCCTGGGTTTGCTGTATGAGTTCACGCAGTGAGAGATTGCTAGTCACAGCTCAGTGGGGTGGGTTTGTGCATCATTAGGAGTGTAAAGGGAACCGTCTGTTGAACAGACTTGTGTGTTAAGGGGTCTTGCTTTGACTTCTTCCAGCTGGTAGTCATTTCGCGTGTGGGAAGTGAGCCTCGACTTAGAGTTACCTCCTTAGGGTGTTCGTGGCGTGGCTGGGAGCTCGTCACGGTGAGGTTGAAAGCGGTGGGGGCACGAGATAGCAACGTGTTTGTCACACAGTCTTGGCATTGGTTTCTTGGCTCTCTCGTGGAAGCTAAGATCAAGCCATAGTAGCTGGTCCTTATCAGTTTAATATCTGATATGTCCTTTATTTGAGGATCTGTATATTAAATTGATTTTTGAAACAGAGGGCTTGACTAGGAGCTTGGCTCTGATCCACTCCATGCATCAACCCTGGGTATTGCATTTTCTCCAGGCCTGGTGCACCTCCCATTTTGGGGAGATATGTTTGCTGGTTAGAAAAGGCAGAAAGAGTTTTAACGTGTTGGTAATACTTCCTGAAAGTGGATTTTATTTATTTTCCCCCCAAGTCATTGAAATGTCCAGAGTTTTGGTTTCTTGTATGAGAAAATATTGTTTATGATTTTCCTTGGGAGCATTTTGTGAGTTTGATAAAACGGTCGAGGTTCATTGTATGCCCCAGCTGAAAAATAAGAAGATTATATTGGAAGTGGAAAGATTCAAGAAAAAAGTGGCAACAAGAATGATGAGGGGCTCATTGGAACAGCTTCATGTAGCAGAAGAGAGCCATGAGATTGGGACTTTTCAGCTGGGAAAAAGAGACAACAAAAGGGGGATACAATGGAGGTCTATAAAATTCATGAACTGGTTGTGGAGAAAGTTTAAAGTAAGGACGTGTTGGTTCTCTTCCTTCTCATAACACAAGAGCCTAGGGGTCACCAAATTAAATTAACAGGCAGCAGGTTAAAAACAAAGAAAAGGAAGTATTTCTTCACACAACCCACAGTCAATCTGTGGAACTCTTTGCCAGAGAATGTTCGTGAAGGCCAAGACTGGAACAGGGCTTCAAAAATAAAAACAAAAAACAAACCACCGCCTAACAAAAAAACTATTTGTTTCCTGTGTTGGACCAACTGCCAGTGGGAAGAGCAAACACAGCAAAGGCTACAAGCAGGTGAAAAGAGAGGAAAAAAACTCAGGCAGCTCCCCTGGAGACCAGACAGAGCACCGCGGAATTAAGTATGCTAGAGCAACCTACAGAAGTGAGCAGTCCTAAAAAACAAAAAAAATGGGGGGGGGGGTCATGTCAGATTAACCACAACCCCAGAGAAAAGAAAAACTTCAGCAATGAGAAAGACAAGAACGGTAGGTAGATGCGCTCTATAGGCCAAACCCCCTGACAGTTTATCTTTCCTTCACCAAGTACCAGGGGAGAGCGCAAACGCAGTCCCCCACTACCACAAATTCTGCAGTTGAGTTTCCTACATTTGGGGAAATCACAGAGATCAACACACCCGCAGTGCAATGGATAAGCCTCACCCTGGGAGAAACCACCTTGGTGATCATGGGATCTCCCCTTTGCCAGGTAAGTTTAAGTTTAAGTTAGCTCCTACTGCCCAGCTGTCACCCGGCCCTCGCTAACCCCACACTCTCAGCCTAGGGTGGGGGACACCAGGCCCTCACGCCGTCCTGGCCCACCCACACCAGCCCCCACTGTCAGGATCTGCCCCCACGTGGCCCCACTCCTTCTCCACGCCGAGTCCCAGGTGCCAAACTCTGGCCCTGCTTGGCAGCCCGCATGCCTCTCCCACGATTGCTCCTGCTCGCCACACATGCTCCCGCGGCTCTGGCCCTCCCGTCGGGCCCCTCCCCCTGCCTGCCCGGCCCTGCGCACTCCCCTTGGCCAGCCCGGGATATTCGGCGCTGATGGAGCCCGTCCGCCAGCCCCACCAGGGGCCCTTGCCAAAGGAATGCCGCCCGGTCCCCGCCGGAGGCCTCTGCTTGGGCTTCCGCTCTCCACGGCGGGGTGCGGTCAGGGGCTGCAGCCAGGCTCAGAAAAGGAGGGGGACCGACCAATGCTGGAACCTGATTTCTAGAACACTTGCAGTGATGCCCTAGAGTTGTGAGGATTATAGCTCCCGGACGGCCAATTACCATCAAGAATACCAGCCTCACTAACACTAATCCGAAATGGCTATAGTGATTTGAGCGCTACTCCCCTCATCGGGGTAAGGATAAGTACTGTTATAGATATTAGGGTTGGGATGGGAGGGGGGGACCTTTTATATCGAAATAAAGGGCTTCGTTGTGAGGATGGCTGCAGTGTTAACTCAGTTTAATGCTGCTAAATTCAAAATAAACTCGTAGTGTTGACCAGACCTTAGTGTGTCAAAACATCTCCTATCTTCTGGTTGGTGAAAATAAGATCTGAGTTTTCTGTCAAATACACAGTACAGAAGTAGCTGAGTGGGCAAAACCTTCAGTCAGGCATGTTTTGCTCCCCTTCTGCCTGTCGCCCAAGCGGCAAGGCAGAGAGCGGACGAGGACAGGCCGGCTCGAAGAAGACGCCTCCCTCCCGCTTCCTGGTTGGCTGCGCAGAGCTCTTGGCTTGCTGCTCGTGTCTCTGTCAGGGAACCTTACTTTTCCTCCATCGGTAAGGGCGGCCATGCGGCCCAAGCCTGAGTCAAATCCGCAGCCTGGCCAAGCACCATCGCACCCCGGCACGGAGTCCTGCAGCCCATCATCAAGTTAAGTCAAGTGCAATGTTAAGCACCTGTCCTGCGGTGCCCCATGGCACATTCCCTGCCCCTCCTCTAGAGCCCCAGGGGGCAGCATTTGACAGCGTCCGGTCCGACTGGGGGGAGGCCTCAGATCCCTGTTGCAGGCGGGTCCCATTCGTTATGGCTTATAAGAAGCACGAAGAATCTTTTTCAGGGTGCATGGCCCCTTCCGCAAACGCCACTGGAGTCCAGAGCCCCTGACACCCCCACCGCAGGGGCCAGCTCCCGCCCCAGGCTAGTGCCCCAGCCCCATGGTGCCCGCAGCCTCCCTCCCAGCCCCAGAGTGGGGCGGCATGGTCCCAGCCACCCTAGCCCCGGAGCACCGAGAGGGCAGGTTACGCGGCCCCGACTCGACCTGCCATTGACTCACGTAGCTCTGCGCTCCGTCAGCTGGGCTGAAGGCAAGAGGCCAGCCTGTGAGTGGTGAGGGCCTCCTGTCCCGGCCTGAGGCAGCAGTGGACCGCTCACAATGACGTCCTTTTTGTGTGCAACTGCTGCAAAAAACCTCCCAGACAGAGAAGCAACAGGCCAAAATGCTACTATACAGCTGCCAAAGTAGCTCAGTTGGGAGAGCATTAGACTGAAGATCTAAAGGTCCCTGGTTCAATCCTAGGCTTTGGCAGGCCCTTTCATCCCTGTTTGTGCAGGGTTGGCTTGTTTTCTGGGAGGGCAGCAGCACCTTCATCTGATTTTGAGCTCCTCAGCAGGATAACAGAGAGTATGGGTGTCAAGGTTTCCTCCCCCACTCTGAAGTTTAGGTTACAGATGTGGGGACCTGCATGGACCCTTCTAAGCTTAATTCCTAGCTGAGATCTGGTAACACTGCCACCAGCCAGAGATCAGTGTCTGGCACACTTTCTGTTTCCCCAAAACCTTTCCTGGGGAACACAGATCCAAACTCCTTGGATCTTAAAACAAGGAGAAATTAACCATCCCCCCTCCTTTTCCCCCACCAATCCTTGGTGAGTTCAGACCCAATCCCCTTGGGTCTTAAAACAAGGAAAAATCAATCAGGTTCTTAAAAAGAAAGCTTTTAATAAAGAAAGAAAAGGT